>NC_040021.1:22333413-22428413 GCF_000972845.2 Larimichthys crocea
GCTCCAGAAGTGAGTCAGTCTCCATAAGTCCCCATGTTTCACAGCAGAAATAAACATGTTTACAGCCTGGTACAAAAAACAGTTTTGGTCTCTGTAGCTAATTTCCCTGCTCATGACAACCGTACTGAGGGTGAATTTATATACAACTCACCTGTTCACATTATATTAAGGCTTAAAGTTATGCAGGATTAAGAGTGTGGACGCTTTGATTGACAGATTTTTGGATTAGTTGGGAGGTGGCAGAGGCAGGACTCCCGAGACGGTGGCGGCCAGAGCCACCACACTATGAGCACCTCAACTGCTCTTCAGAAACCTGTGGGTGACACGGCAGATACTACGTCCATGTTTATATGTTTGTGTTGATTTGTTGTGTACACGTGACATCTCTTGCACGTCTGTCCGTCCTGGGAGAGGGATCCCTCCTCTGTGGATCTTCCTGAGGTTTCTTCCACCTTTTTTGTGGGCAAGTTTTTCCTCACTTGAACCGAGGGTCTAAGGACAGAGGGTGTCACTCCCTGTACAGATTGTAAAGCCTCAGAGGCAAATGTACTTTGTGACTTTGGGCTATATAAATAAAATCTGATTGATTTGATTTGATTTGATGTTTGTCCATGGGGAAAAAAGAAGCTATGTTTGTACGCTGATCCTTGCCAATAACAGTTTTACTGTATCATGATGTTATAATGTAGAAATGAACAGATGGGAAGATCACAGTGTTGAGGAGGGAGAGATACTTTTTTGTTTTCGGGTTAGGGATCGTGTTAGATTGCACACACATACACCCATAAGATAATCAGCCAACATATCAGTCTAGCTGTAATATGTAAGTGTACCAAGACATGCTACAAATTCCATCTGTGGTCATTTAGAAAGTTTAACTGGTAGCTGGAGGGGTTCCCTTGAGCAAGGCACTGGGTGGCTGCCCATCAGTCCACCATCCCTCTCCACATTTGCATATTCTTTGTGTGTGTGTGTGTGTGTGGTTATATGTGAAAAGAATTTAGTGAAAAAAAGAATTTCCCCTCAAGGGATCAATAAAATATCTATGAAATAATAATAATAATAAAACATAATCTAAAGGATCTGCATCAAGGATTATTTGTTTATGTTTTAACGGCTGATGTGGCAGATTTTTCTAACCTCCCAAACATCGACATGAGTCGTCGTTTGTTCAGAGAGGCTGAGAAACAAAGACAGGAGTAAACAGGTGAGGATGAAAGGAGTCAAGGAGCTGAAAAATGTCTCTAAATGTAACTCGCACGCATATTAGCTCACCTATTAACACGGCTCCTCTTTGATTAATTAGCGCCTCAATCCTCGTGAGTACAATTAAAACCTGACATGAACACACACACACAGATGTTGCTTTGTATGCTGTTTGTGTTTCTCTTGAGAGGATTAAGAAACCCCGCTGGTTTTTATCAGAGTCTCTGGCAGGACGCAGACGTTCCTTTATCTATCTCCGGTCGTCGTCATGGTGTCACCTTCCTTCCTTGCTTGAGTAGTCTCAGCATCCCTATGGTGACTGACATGCATCGATCCCCTGACGAGGATGCCTCTCTTGATGATGTCATTGTGTGGTAATTGGATTGTAATTGGCGTTTAATGGTCTGTGTGTTAATGCCGCCGGAGCCCGTCTCTGTGGAGACTCTGTCCCTCAAACAGAGACGTATTACGGTCCTGCAGGACTGTCATGGACTTCTGCCATCGATTTATGATCCCTTCCAGTCGCAATGATTGCATTGATTCTCCTCTACGGTCTCTCGAGGCCTCCCTTAATTGAATATCACATGACTTTATGATGTAGTCTCTCGAGCTGACACAATAATTATATCTCGAGGGCTATTTCACTCACGCCAATTCAGCGCTTTTCAATCCAGCGTCCTGATCCTTATCGCAACGTAACGTCGTTAACATTCATCAAGTCGATTCTAACTTGTAATCTCGGGCTCTCACAACTCATTTCAGATGTGTTATCACTGTGTGTGTGTGTGTGTGTTTATGGTTTCCCCAGCCTCTTCCTGGCTTTCTGTTTATAGGCCAGCAGACACGTGTGGTGACTCCCGAAGGCATCAAGATCCATTAAGAATTCATCAGTGGCAAGATGGTGCTTTCTTAATCAATTCTGTGTGATCTTGCAGATGCATTCAGCCTCATTGACACTCAGAGAGAGAGAGAGAGAGGCACCAAAGTGAAAGAAAAGGGCGTGTTTTGGAATCACGTGTTAAATCTGTTTGCTCTTTTCATGAGGAAAACTTTAAAAATGACGTAAGTAAGTGCTTATGATTGATCTGAGCTCTGATTAGAAATTCAAAATGAGTATTAAAGTATAAACAGCTGCACAAATGACTTGTACACTCCCTGTACATGTTCAGTGCAGCTCAGAGAGGAATGTACAGTTTTATTTTTAGAACTTTTTACTCTGAGACTTCAGGCCTCCCCTCAGACAAAGTTTGGAGAAGGTGCATCCTCGACCCTTTTTAGTTTACTTCCTTAGTTTAGCTCAATTCCTGGATGCTAATGGGATCATGAATACGTTATTTGATACCACAGACACTCAACAACTGAGCCAAGCGAGCCTAAACCGTAAAAAAAAAACCCAAAACTGTGTCATTGTGTCCAGTTTCCTGTTTTATTTTGTAATGTCAGCTCGTCTTCGTTTAAGCGTCCGAGACGTTTCTTGTTTTCTTTTCCAGTTTTCTGTTTTTTCTCTACTTCTTTGGTTTCTTGGACCTCGTCTGTTTCATGGACTTTAGATATACCCTGCTCTTTTATTGTAAGCTTTCACTTTTGCGATATTAAACAATTGTTCTGCACCAGTTGTGCCTTAGTAGTCTATATTTGGGTCCTATTCCTGACAAACTAATGAATCTCAGAACTATCTTTTTAACTTTTTTCATAATTAAAGTCATGTTTTGTTTTGTTCTGTTGTTTACCAAGCCAACCATAGACTGTTGGGAGGCCCGCCTCTGCTTAGAAAACCTGTCTTTTAGAGAATAATGAGCTTCCAACTTCATGGCAGCTGAAAACACTTTTCTGTTTCAACATGACAATGTCCCCCACGCACAAAGCCAAGTCCATAAATAAACGGTTTTCCTAACAACACGTTTGGAGTGAACTGGAACGACGACTGGGAGCCCGGTGCTACAGAATCACCCAACATCAGTGATGTTCTCATGGCTGAATTGGGGCAAATCCCTGCTGCCAGATTCCAAAAAAACCCTTTCCAGAAGAGCCTAGACTGTTATAGCAGCAGACTATTCAGGTTTAGAGAAGTGGTACGGGGGTGCCTTGCAGATAAAGACAACCCTTGACCTCTGTAACATTGAATGTCAACGTAAGTTTGAAAGATTTCATTGGAAAAACTGGCAAACAACAAGTAAACACCCACAAACATGTACAAAGGACTGGTAATGGGCCAATGTGGATTATCTTAATGATCAAAATAAACCCCCAAATGCTAATCCTGTCTTTATTGTACCCTACTGTTTAGTATACCTCAGCCTGCTGGTGCTGTAAAGCTTCTCCTTTACGACAGCCAGGCTGTACAGTGCCAGCGTTTCACTGTGTGATGAAAATTACACTGTCCATTCATTATTTTTAACTGCTTATCCTGAGGGTGTCACGGTCGCTGGAGCCGATCCCAGCTGACATCAGGCGAGAGGTGGGGTACACCGTGGACAAGTCGGCAGTTCATCACAGGGCTGACTCATTCATACTCACGCTGACACCAGGGAGCAATTCAGGGTCGTCCGATAATCAAACCTGCACATCTTCGGGCCGTGGGAGGAAGGTAGAGGACCTGGAGAAAACCCACGCAGGCACAGGGACAACGTCGGAACTCAGAGGGGTCCTAAATTTGGCTGTTGTCGGGTTGTGCTTTCTGCAGCCAGAGACTATACTCATATACACTATATCTGTGAGGGAAGAAGCTCTAATGAATCATATCTTCAGCTACTGTGGATATAAATATTTTTTACTATGTAGGCGATATTTTTTGGCACAAAAAGAACTTGATCAGGACATACACCGCGCTTATTTTCTCACTCGAGGGATAATAAAGTTAGTTTGATCCTTGTTTACCATAAGATGTGTACTGTAAATGAGGTCATAAAGCTTCATAAACAAAATAACAATCAGCATAGGGCCATATTTAAGGATTCAAGGAGTTTTATTGTCATTGCAGCACATGTAAAACATGGGATGAAACGAAATTGGTTTCCCCTGGTACCGGAGCTGCCCGATATCAAATATAAAATATAAACCTATATATATATATTATTATAAATATATATAATTTTTATTTTAACCACCATCTTGAGGTAGTGACATTGTGCAAGTGTCCAGGTTGTGCAAACAACTGCATTGTGCATTTATTTTGCTATCAGCTAATATTCAGAAAAATATGCGATCACAAGATCAGGATTAGTCTTTTTTAGTCTCCAATTGCAAAGACTGACCAATTCTCAGCTGCGTTGAAGCCCCAAGAAGAAAAATAAAGCTTTTTCTAGCTTCTAAAGTTGCATGATTTAGTGGAATCTAGCTGTGTAGTTGTTGATTGCAACCCTCTCATTTCACCCACTCCTTCTTAGCATGAAAGTGCACGAACACACCAATAGCACCAATGTTTAGTTTGTTTGACTCCATGGAAGAGGACCCATATCAATGTAACACTGAAGGCTTATTTTAAGGTAATAAAACATAATAATTCTTATTTCCATGTGATTGTAAACTCATATAAACGTGGCAGAAATGGAATATAATCTGACACACTGGACCTTTTTAAACGACGTACAAGGAAATAAAACATGAAGCGAGCCGGAGCTGAACTCGACCCTGTCCACAGAACAACAACAAACATCAAACATGAGCTCTCATCTCTTTCTCTCTCCATCATTCGCTTGAACTCTCCACATCTTCATCCGCCTGCAGATTACAGTTCATGTCTTTGGTTGTCGGGCTTTTACCGCCGCTAAATGAGGTTGTCTGAGAAACACTTTAGAGCGTAGCCCTCTGGAGGCGCGGAGAGAGCCTTCCCTAACTTTTATCTTCAATAAGACAAACAACACGCTGAAATGAAGAGAACAAAGCCTCGCTGCCGTTCATGCATGCAAGTGATTGGAAGAGAGAGACGGGAGAGGACGCCGAAGACGAGAACAGAGTGTTTATTTTAGTAATGAGCTCTTGTCTTCACAGTTTCCGCTTCCAGCTGGGTCTTTTTATTCTTCTGGCTGCATTTCATGCACACAGTGGATTTAAGCAAAGAGGAGTCTACCTAGTTTTGACTGGAGTTGCCAAACGCCTTCTCAGCGTGAGCTGTGTATACGTTAGCACGGCTGAGGGGAGATATACAGCGTGTAAACTGATTACACTTCTGTCCGTGGAAGCATAAGCAACGTCACATTCCCTTCATGGAAAGATCTCAGACTTTAACTTTGAAGGAAAGCAACTTTTTTCTGTAACTGCCAAACGTTTGAAGACACCAAGTATGTCCCACACTATCTGATTTTACAACATCTGCCAAAGTCTGACAAACCCACGTCACAGTTTTTAGTCCTACAGATTCCCACAGACGCATCACAGTTATATAATATTGCCCGTGTGTCTTCAACTTAAGCCTTTTTCCTACAGGCAGAACTGACCCGACCCAGATTTAGTCATCTTTAGTGTGAGTTTCGTGCTGGTGCTAAAAGTCTGCAGGCTTTTATGTGCAAAGCTGAGAAGAGAGAGGGAGAGAGTGGTTGAAAATGGCACAGCAGAGGTCATGGACATCTCCAACGTCAGTCACGACTATGAGTTAAAAGTGCTGCATCTCACAGTTACACAATGCAACCCAACAGCATCTTTCATTAGAAAGAATTGAGATAATAAATCCAACAAGTCTTTAATAGTCTACATCCGTTTGGCTTTTATGATGACACTAGCCGTGTTTATTTCAACAATTCGGCAAGAGAAAATGCGGAATATTAGGAGTTGGCTCATGCGATAAGCAGTAGGTGGCGCCACTTATCTAGTCGGAAAACCAAAAGAAGAAGGCGCGACAAGATGATGAGATTGAAAGAGCACCGGTAGAAACTTAAACTGGTGAGAAACTTTGCAGAAAACAGGATGTAGATGTGACATCTGTGTTTGTTTCATGTATTCATGTGAGAAAGATTACATCAAATTTGTGGGGAGTGGTCATGGATGTGCTATGGAGCCATGGAGAGAATGAAAACAGCACATCAGTCATGTGACTTAAATATCTATGGCAGAACTTATTCAGAAATGTTTTCCGAACCCTTTTTTCATGTTAGAGTCAGTTAATAACAGCAGAACAAAGTAACTAACTAGCTGCTAACATATAGTGATGAGTTGTTCAGCAGATGGCCAATAAATAAATGTATAAGAGCTCTTTATATTGTGACCAAACACAGCTCACACAGTCGGCTTACATAAACATCTGTCACGACTGTCATGGTCCATATTGTAAAAGGTCAGAGGTCAGAGATTCAAGCTGCATGAAAACACTCCACAGTGCGAACACTTGAGCTGCAGCAGGGAAAGTGGGGCAGCACTTGAGAGAGTTCATTTCAGAAGCATGGGACTGTGCGGGGCTCGGTGACATTGTTTTCTTCTGTAATGATGTGCTTCAGTTCGCCAGCACCTTGTCACATTGTTTTATGTCTGTCTCCCAACTCTCTCCTGTTTTGCTCCACAGAGGAGCAGAAACTTTGTGAACGCACCAGATGTTCCACACATAAATATGACAAGATAGAGACACCTCTTTCTGTAGATCCATATTTTATGAGATTAAAAATATGGGCCACTTAGGTTTCAGACTATATGAAGAGTGGACAGCGTTCCGGTTTTGGCTCGGTACTCCGGAAATATTTATTTGACGAGAAACAATGACTTGTGCTTTGAGCACAAAGTTTTTTATGACCAAACAAAGGAACAACTCGACCGGCCAAGTCTGTGACCTGACCTGAGTCCAACTGATCGTGTGTTTTATTGTCGAAAACCAAACTCAAGGCAAAAAGGGGAAGATGCTGCAGTACAGGCCGCGGCACAGCATCAGTAGGAAAGATAGCAAGTGTCCGCTGATGTCCGTGGGTCACATATTAAGACTGTGTTTGGTTGGAAACTCACTTCAAAGAGAGGTTCAAAGAGTCAGGAATTCATATTAAAAATCAGCATTAACCAGCTTCAACTTGGTGACCGAGGACGGCAACAGTGATGCAAGAACATCCAATCCAATCCACTTTATTTATATAGCACCGTTTTTAGAAAACACAAGGTTTCCAAAGTGCTGCACAACAAGATAAAACACAATGAATAAATAACAAAACAGAAACACAATTAAAAAAACATGAGGTAGACAATAGAAAGAAATAAACCAAAAAAACAAATAAAAAGCACTGCCCGCACAAGATAAAAATGATGCATGTATACACATAAAATCAACATTACATGGTGTCACAAGCCAATGAGAAGAGGGTTTAAGAAGGGTTTTAAAATGAGACAGAGAGGAGGCCTGTCTAATGTGCAGCGGCAGTTTGTTCCAAAGTTTTGGAGCTGCAGCGGCGAACGCTCGATCCCCTCTGAGTTTAAGCCGAGCTTTAGGCACTGTCAGGAGCAGCTGGTCAGCTGAGCTGGGAGATCGGCTCGGAGTATAGCAGAACAGCTCAGAGAGGTAAGGTGGGGCAAGGCCATTCAAGGCCTTAAAAGCAGACTGAAATGTTCAGGCAGCCAGTGGAGTGAAGCTAAAACAGGTGAAATGTGCTCATACTTGCTTGTGCAAATAAAAGACGACTAATAGCAGAACATGAACAAAAGCAAGCTACAATGAGAAATATCAATCAATATGTTTTGGGGTCGGCCACCCAACGCAGCTCTAATAAGGACTGCTGTTATGAAATATGCAAGCAAAAACATTGCCAAGCATAATCAATATTGGCTGTATCACATACGGTTCAATGTTAGATGCAACTGCAAACCGGGTATCGCTGGGTATGAATAATAAAATCTGCGTTTTTGCTTGTTACATATATCTGAGTTTGTTAGCAAGCAAAGTCTGATTTTACTTACTCAGGTTTCTCAGGAGATGTAATGAGCTAAAACTATACAGTATGTCAAATTATCTTAATTTCATGGACCAGAAAAGTCTTTTTAAATCAACACCGTGTCAAGAAAATCTACCTGAATCACTGTGATTGAAGCCAAGTCACACCCAAATGGTAAATATTACTATTAAGTGCTGAACTAACTGGCAAAAAACAATGTACAGCTTAACATCAGGGTGGTATACTGTGCCAAAAATCATATAACGGTTGTCTGAGTGGTTTTAACATTTACATAAATCCAGATAATGACGCCCTGAAGTGACAAAATAAAGATAAGAAAGACAGGAGTACGTCTACAAAGGAACATACGGTCTCATCTATTTTCTTTCTTGTGTTCAAAAGGTTATTTACAGACAGAGGTACCAACATACATCCATAAATATGTACCAAGAACACAACATTCTGTGCCACCGGTATCTAAAAGATTAAATATAGCAGCAGAGCAGCAGCAGTACAAAGACAAAAAGGCAGGAGAAAGTGTATCTCCCGCCACTTTCCAACAATAGAAGCTTGACTGCATCCCTCAGTGGACTGGAGAGTCAAACACAAGAGCATGAATGATTCAACATCTGGCTTCTGCACATCTTTATACATGGATCTGCTGTGCCAAAGGGAACTACAGAGACACGTAACAACATCCCTACCTCACAGCGTTTGCTCTGTTTTCAAGCTGTGCTAACTTGTGCGTGTTGTAAGGCCACGAGTTCTGCTGTCTGAGGATTAAAAAACGCTGTAAGGTCACGTCAATAAACTGTGTACAAATCCTTACCAACATGTTTTATTTAGCTGGAGAAAATTGCATCAGTTTGTTTATAAGTTTTAACCTGAATGACAATGAAGACTGGAGGTCTAGACTGGACTACTTATTATTTACAGAGACCTAACAATTCCTACCATGAGTCAGCACTTCCTTCAAGAGATCGAAACCTCATGGTGGACGGTCCTCTGCTGCGATTCCATGATTCGGCACCAGTGAAAAGTAAATTATAATAGAGTTAAGTGTCAACAGATTTATGAGCAATCACGTGAAATGCATCTGCTTCAGAGGCAGTGATGGGTCGACACTGAAGAGCACAAACTTAAAAATATCAAGTCGTGGTCCTGGCTTCCTGTCGTCATGTTGATGCTGAGAGATGTTGAGTTGTAGTTGGATCCTACACACTTACCTACATCCTACATCCTACACAAAGACAGGTGTAGGATCCAGTACAGTACAGTGGCTAGAGCAGTGGTTCTTAACCTTGTTGGAGGTACCGAACCCCACCAGTTTCATATGCTCATGCACCGAACCTTTCTTTAGTAAAAAATAAAATATGATTTTTTTTACTGGTGCACAAAATGAACCGTGCATTAACATCACCTTGTTCAAATAACAAAACCAACACAGTGCATGAACTCACAACAACTTACCTCAGTGTGACTTCTGCTGTTGCCTTTGAGAGACCAGTTCAGATATGCGTGGCTTCACCTTGGCAAGTGCCAGTCTCATGTCATTTTCACAGCAAAGTCTGTTCCTTTTCTTAGTTTTTATGTCCAGCATCCTCGAAAACGATTGCTCACAAAGATATGTTGTAACAAATGGTCTAAAAAAAACCCGAACCCCTGAGACCGACTCACCGAACCCCTAGGGTTCGATCGAACCCAGGTTAAGAACCACTGGGCTAGAGAAACGGTCAACAGCTGCATAAATAACAAACAGCTGTACTCCATAGTGTTTCTTGGAGATATGGTTAAAGAAATCATCTTTTCTCACATCATTAACTTTCCACATCATGTCCTCAATTTCCCTCCCTCCTTCTTTTGCATTAACTTTGCTTCACAGCTGGAGTGTTTTCATGCAAACATGGCGGGAGCTTTTCTCGGTTTGTTTTCACTCTCTTTGTTCAAATTGAATTGATCACTACATCAATGCTCGCTCGCACTCAGGCATTGAAGTGGTGTTGGCAGCTGTCTGAAAGGCCTCATGGGGAAATTGTTGCCAGAAGTGGTGGACAGGAGCAGTGATGCTGGGATTCAGAGCAACAAACCAGCAAATACAAAGGAATTAGTCTGCTAAGGCACAAGACTCAGCATTGGTTGAGGTTATTTCCCTTCAAATGATCTGAGTAAGCACTGGTTTGGTGATTAGCAGGTCAAAATATGTTCAGATACAAACTTATATTTCACATATTTATCTCAGTTTGAGCTGAAACTCAATTCACAGATCAAAATACATCCAGGTGTCTCTTAAATAGGGTTAATATCCTTGAAAGCTTGAATTATAAGTGTGCAATGCTAAAATGTTTTGTACTTTTCAACCACAGTTATCCGACTTATCCCACACATAGATGCCTTTATGTCCTTTGTCCTGAAAATGTGTACTCGATGTGATTCATGAATTTAGTTTCAAGTCGTGCTCTAGTTTGGTATTATCAAGGCCACCAGCCTTGAGAAAGACAAAGTATGTTTGTTTGACTGTGGCAGTGTTTACCAGAACACACACACAGTGGAGGGGACTCGGCATTAATTAGGAGGCTTAATGACTCAAAAGAGAAGATGTCAAAAAGAAAACTGAGGACGTTTAAAACAGTCAGCAGTCATATGAAAGCACGCTGAAGTCAAGGTAAAAAAATAAAAGATTTATCGGGCAGGGACTTTGTGTTAAATAATTCAAAGCTGAAAGCACTATTAGGGGGTTAACAGGCTGATGGATCGCTAAACCGGGAATGTGAATGACATTTATTGACAGTGGGTGATCTAGACGGGAGCGGATCAATCGAGATGAGAGAACATCTCTGTCAGGCTTTGAGAGGTCGTACAAAAGGAGTTCAAAGCATCATTTCAGCATTTTACAGTTTCTCTAAAGAGTTTCAAGAGTTGCATTCTCCGAGTTTTGTACACATCATGTCAATATTTTAAGCTTATAAACATAATATTTTTGAACCAGGACCTCGAGTATTTGGATCAAGTAGCTTGTGAAAAATATCCAATTAAATAGCCTACAGCTGGTAATGTCAGACGCACATTTAATCAACAGAGAACCAATGTGAAGGATTATATGCCACCCTGTCCTTCCTAGTGGAATTGGGCCAATAATACTTGTTGTTACTCTTCTATAATGTCTTCTGTAATGCTTTTTTTTCCAGGTAAAATGGTTGCACATTAATCAAAGCATCGAAGTTTGAAACAAGAACTGACAAATTTCTGCATGTTTTCTTTTACTTTCAGAGAAATACAGCTTTATGTCAGCAGGTTGGGTCTTTATCAATTCAACAAAATATATTTTTTAGGGTTAGTACCCAATACAGAAATGTAGACCTTACTTTTAATTCTAAATAAATTCAATAAATAATAAATAATAAATACTATGGATGGTGGTTTCCTGTTTTATTTTATAATTCTTCTCCTCTATTCATGTCATGTGTTACTTCTTGCCCACTTTTGATTAGTGTCTGTTCCCAGGTCCACTGCTTTGTCTCTGATTTTGGATTTTAGTTTGTTGGACTTCTGTTTGTTGAACTTTTTCTGGGATTTCCCCGAACTCATCAGGCATCTTTTTGTTATTTTGTGTCTTGTGTTGTTCACTTTTCTGACTGCATTTGGTTCCACCCTCCTTGAACCAAACGTGACGCGAGTCCCTCAAACCCCGTTCACACTGATGAGAGGGAACAGGATGTGTAACAGCTGTATCATCCACTGTAACAGCTTGTCTGACTTGAGTTCATGCAGGCAGCCCAGCTTCCTTTTTTCCCCCCCTCCTTGTATGAAGTTATCAATATGAAAAAAACGTCTCAGTGGGAGCACGGCGGTAATTATTAATAACCTTCAAAGCAGTGTATTTGATTAAGAACACAAGCTGAATAAACTTTACAAAAACGGGAACAAACAAAGAACAGATATTTCTTCTGTCCCTCGGTGGCCACGCCTCAGATAAATCTAATTCAGCTGTTTCTCTCAAGGTTACGTGGAGTGCATATATCTCTGGTCCAAAGCCATTACTCAGGATCTTTCCAGAGGAGCCGCAGCACTATTTTGTCACAGTAGAACGAAGACGGTGGCCAAAGGAGCAGAGCCAATATTAGTAATGCACTCTCCCACCAACTCACCGCTCTCTGTGCAAGTGTAACGACAGTAAGCAAGTGAATGTACTTTAATTTATTCAGGCGCTCTCGACAGCTTTGCCAGTTACAACTAAAATGCCAATAAACACATTCTTTAAATGAACGGGAAGAAAATACAGCGATCACGTACAGAAATGAGAGAAAATGAGAATACGCTGTGTGTGAGAGACAGAAAACTGGAGAGTGTGGAAATTAATGAAAAGTTAAAATTACCTCTCTCCTCCTTCTCATACCCCCGAATGTCTCGAGGCGGCTGAAAATGTGGCTTGGAGGAGGAGAAATGTAGGAAGCGAGTGACAGCGCCAGCAGTTATAAAGATGACTGATGTATGTAGCAGATGGAGAGTGTTTTATGACCTGTACCGGCACTCCATTTAAGTGTGTGTAAAATTGATGGCCAAGCATAATTGACCTCTGTAGCCACTACAGTACTGAAAGCTGTTCCTCCACTTTGAGGAAAGAGGGGAGCTCTTTTTCTCTTTTTGACACGGAGGGGGGGAAGGGAGCGTTTGATTTATGTAACTGTGCAGCAGGTTGGCGTTTGAGCGTCTCAGGCGTCTGATGGATTTGGATCAGTGTAAGGAGGAGCTGAGGAAAGGACGGGGAGAATAAATAGAAAGTGGAGATGTATGGAGGTAAAGGGGAATCCAGAGGTGAAGAGAAGAAACAGAATAGTGTGAGAGCGGGTGAAGGACGATGGATGGAGAAGTTGAGTAGATTTGTAGTAGCTGAAGGATATTTCTCAACGTGCTAACCTCCTCAAGGCCGTGACCAGCCGGGATAATGGATTCTGTCATCTACACTCAACTATTGACAACCTGCATCATCAAACTGGACGTGTTTCATGGCCGGGATGTCACATGGAAGTGAACAATACGACTCTATAGAGACGCTATGAAGAGCTGCATGAGCAGCTTACAGGCACCGTGTTTCCTCTTCAGTCTGTGTGTGAGGACGTCGTGACAATAATTTGAGATCAATTCATGTCTCTGTCTGTTTGTACGGTCATGATGAACTCCTCTGTCAGGTTTTTTTGTGATAAACTTTTTAATAATTTAGCACAAGGTGACATAAACATACAAGTTATACATCCATCAAGTACAAAAAAAGAAAGATGATAGAACAGCCGTGTACAGGCTCTGCATGTAGCTGCTCATACTCACATCATCTAAGAGGTTTTAATCCAGTGTAAACTCGCTGCGTCGTTTGTTGCCATCTTGGCTTTTTGGAGCCAGAATTACCAGAGCAAGGAGCTGAAACCCTGAGTACACAAAGTAGCCACATCCTAAAGCATTTAACTCTAAATGGGACCAAAATTTATAATCGTGCTGCATGGAAGAAGACTGACACTGGCAGCATGGACGTACGCGATAAACTGTGTATAAAGAAAACAACAACAACAAACAGCTGACTTTGCTTCTCCGACGTGGAGGAGATTATAAAAAGCATCTGTTGTGTCATAAATGATTGTGTGTTGTTCCACTTCAACAATTAGTCTCTCATTGTTCATGTTGAGACCCTTTGATTGACTGACTGCTCACCTGGTGCCACCGGTCGTGACGTAACGTTGATGTCAAGTTGTGATAAGCTACATGAACTGCGTATTGTGTTTTATTTTGAAAGGGGGCGGAAGTTTATTATGTTGATTCTGTGTCGATTTCCTGTCTGGTGCGCAGTGCTGAAATTTACGAGGTTTAGCAGCGGCTCGCGTCAAAGATAGAAATGCTACGGGTCATTTTCTCATAAGCTCACATACAATCAGACTTCTTTTTGCAACCAATAGAGCCGCCCCCTGCTGGTCATAAGAAAGAATGCTGATTTGAGACACTTCACCATCGAGACATGGACGCTCCTTCCAGTATTTATTACAGTTATTACAGTCTATGGTTTTAATGCAGCTTTTAATCATCAGTTCTCTTGGTCCAGTGTGATTTAGCGGCACCAATGAAAACCTTCTCCTCTGCTTATTATATTCCATTAAGCCCTTTTAATTTGACACACTGGAGCTTTAAATTCTGTATATCTCTACAATACGAGCAGTAAATGTGTAATACGCTGGACTGAATTCAAATTTCTCAGCTATTTTCTCGCCTCCTGTTTCCCCTCCACGTTGTTTGGCCTCTGACCGCACCTGAAGGAAAATTCAAAATACTAAACATATAACACAAATAGTAACAATTTACCTCAGTTGAAGGTGTCCTCCACCTCCTCCTCCACCTCCTCCTCGTCTTCTCCTTCACAACAGCGGTCTATGTTGAAATTGCTTTTCCAGCCACAGGGGATAACAGTTGGCGAACGGGGCAAATTGGAGCAAACAATGCTGATTGGCTGCAACACGTCCAGCTCTTTTAATACGACCACGTTAATGACACGTGTGAGCAACTCTCAATATACGAATGACCCTATAGAGATGAACTACCTGGCACTCGGATCAGATGAAAATGTTCTTATGGATAAAGTTACACGCTTCCATCTGAGCGGTGAGATTCAGGCCAGTTTAGATCAATTTTCTACAAAGACGCTTCTCTCTCTCCCAGAGTTTCTCATCCTACAGCTCAGTGGGTTGAGTAACACTGGCAGGGTTTGAGTCCCATTAGGCCACCCATGCTAAAAATGCCCACTCTGTACCACGCCATGCTTCGGCTAAAGGGATCCTTAAAGAAGCATCTCTCGTGTTGGTTTATGCTACAGGCCACTTTATAATGAGAACAAAGCGGAGTGACTCAGATTCAGGCTCTTCTTTATCACCATGTCCACACACAGAAGAAGAGTGGCTCTTAACAAAAAGATAAACAGTAGTATAAATATGACTGAAGCCCTCATGCAAACATTTCAAGACAAATGAACACACAGCTCAAAATGTTACAGAAAACTCCTATTACTGCCACAGATAACATTAATCTCTCCACTGCATTGCAGTGAAATGTCAGATTCTGCTTCTTGTGGGCCTCAGGGTCAAATTCTGGTTCCAAGCCAAGGTGCTCAGTCAGAGTTTAAACAGAGCTGGCAGCGTGGAAAAGAGTCTGTGCACACCTTTGTAGTTTTCCGTTGGATAGCTGAACAGATGGCAGGAGTGTTTGCTACCTAATAATCTTGGACAGCGTGTGACGCTCCTTCTCCTGAGCGGTTGTCTCGCTGAGCTCGCTGCTGTAAACGAGGACAGGCAAACACTCACTGCAGCGAGCTGAAAGTGTGTCACAGCTCCTCGGATAGACAAACTTTTTTTCTGCCTCTGATGTGATTTGATAATTATGAGACTTCCTGCTTCAGTGCGTGGTTATGGTGATGAAAAAGAAAGGCAGGTGATCTGCACTCATGGCAATCTGCCATAACCTTGAGTACTTCACCTGCAGCATTGTCAAAAACCACGTGTAGTCCCCCGCTGTCCACCTGGTTGCAAGTGTGCATATTAATGCACTATTGTTTAGCAGCCTTGGCTTTGACGAGAAGCAAACATCTGCAGGAGGCCACCGGTATTTAAAGTCAACCCAAACTGTTTTTCCGATTTTAATATGTACTGAATTATTTCATGCATATACATGTGGAGAGGGTTTATTTACTAAGAGCTCCACTCACTGAGATTTGCATAAAATTTGGTCAATGTTGCGTGAAGAATTTAAACAGCCAAAGTGTGGATCTTTCTCTGCAGTATGAAAACTTCAGACTGTGGAAATTTTCCATTTACTAATTATAGATTATGCCAAACACAAACTGTATTTAAAAAAAACTCAAACTCAGCACCTGAGAGGTCTTTGTAGAAGAAAAAAGATTTTTCATGTTACGTGCAGGACACAATTCATTTAATTCCATTGAATTCTATTTTATAATGAATTTCCAGGGCTACATTATGTTGACATGTTATGAAACTGCTCTTTAGAATGACACATCTGTAAATAAAGAAATCTATTTTATAAGGTGATAACTCTGTGGTGAAGCTTTGGTTACATTTTGGCACAAATCGGTTTGTTATAGTAAAGATCTTGGCAACGAAGATCAGCGTTACTGTAACGACATGGTTATGTTTAAGGGTTAAAACGAGCACTTAGTTCAGGTCAAGGAACCCTGGTGGTATTGGGTGAAATGACTTCTAGTGGAGGTTAAGGTGTACAAGGTGAACAATCATGGTTGAAGATTGAATGCCACTCATTTCCAAAGTTTTGTTGACCCATTCATCCACCTTGACCTCCTCCATAAACAGAAGTTGTCACTCTAAACTTATCACCTGATTTCCGCCTTTGCTCCCGTCATAATTACTTCAGTCCAACCCGTCAAACCTCTTGAAGCAAGTGCCAAAAACTGCAGTTCCTCAAACGTCCACATGAGGCTGGCTCCAGAACGAATCAGTCTCTATAAACTCTTTATATTAAAATGTCAGAACTTCACAGCAGAAATAAACATGTTTACAGGCTGGTACAAAAAAAAGTTTTGGTTTCTGTAGCTTATTTCCAAATTGTATTCATTTAAAAGTCTTTTTTTTTTTTTAAGTTTTACTCAGCCAAGTTTATCCAGATCACCTGAGATAAACCTGCTATTTAGAACAGATCCCAAAAGGTGTGGGCAGGAAACACATCTGCTTTATCATGCTACATGTCCTGTTTTTGCTCATCGTCACAACCTCACTGCAAATCCCAGAGAGCAACCGAGCGAGCAACCGAGTGAGCGTATGGTTACTGACATATTTATTAGTTGCTAATCAGCCTGATAACCTGCAGCTGTGCCTCTTTCATGGCTGAGGTGCTCTGGCTCTCCACCTAGCAGCCAGCACCAGAACCGAAGCCACGCTCCAGCTTCAGTACTCCTGTTTTAATGTCACTTTTTATTCCACCATTTTAATGCCGCAATAAAAAATATAATGGGTTCTGTTGTCAGACAGCAGCAACAAGTCAAATATTTGATGTTTTCTCAGCGTGTGACTCACAACAACACCAAAAAAAAAACACCAAGCGTGTTTTAGGGAGAAAATCACTGATCAGTTAAACAGATTCAGAGCAAAACAGGTGGTGGATTGTTTGATTCGCCTTTGTGTGGAGCGATGCCACGCTGAGCCAAACATATCATTACATACCGAGTATGGCACAATGTAAAAAAAAAAAAAAAGGGTTGGATATTGGATATTACGTAAAACACAAAAGAAAGTGAAAGTTTAGAAATGTCACGCTGCATTTAAAAACCAACACGAGGAACGAGTTTTAGTTCCCCTGTGACTGTCTCACTTCACTACATGTCATCCTGAAATGTTTCTCTGGTTGTGTATATATGCATATTTTGTATAAATATGCCCTCTGCTGCATCTCCTCCATTTATTCCCTTGATATTATTTTACCAGCTTCTCTCCTAAATGTAAGCTGAAGTGGTCGGTCTCTACGCACCTCTCATCCACTTACCTTCATCTTCATATCTCACGTTTACCGTCGTCAATTAAAACACGACTGAAAGCTTTAGAACAAACGAGCTGGGAGGATATCTTCAGATTTAAGCGCTGTAATAAATTCAAATATGAACAGTTACATGAAAGAAGGTACACGCATTTATAAACCAGGCAGTCAAATACAGTTTGTTTTACTGGATTACTGAACAATTTCTTTGCTTCATGCTTGGTTTTTACACTTATTATATATTAATATAGCACATCCAAAGGTTCACAGATTTTATTCTGAGTATTTTCGTCCTGATTTCGGCTGCAGAACCTTCTGAAGTGTGTTGTGACCTAGTTGACTAGTTGAGTTTGAAATAAAAAGTTTACATTCCTTCCTAAAAGCTGTTTGGATTGACTTTAGAGTTACTGTCATCCTGCCACATGACGTAGAGCCGCCTAACGTCAAGACAAACACTCACAAGAGGAGGCTGCTCTACCACATACACACAAACACAGACCTCGCCTTTGGCGAAAACACTTATCGGGTATGTATTCCCAAACTGAATCCTGCACCTATAACCAGAAAAACTGCCTCGTCAGCTCCGCCGTGTCATTTCCATGCACAGACTCAGCGGCTGTAGCTTGAAAGTTCCCGTGCCCTTTTGAATGTGACACAGTTTCACTGTCAGCTGAGGCTGGAGAACGGCGAGAGTGTAACATTCAATGTTTATTTAATGGACTTGGAAGAAGAGAGATGCAAACTTTGTCCTGTGTCCTACATCAAGGGCATGCTTTAGAATTAGCTTGATCAGTAGAAAGTCTGGCTGGCACACAGGCTGGACTCCACTGAGAGAAAGCCATTGTTCTCAGCAGTGAGGATCTAGATTGAATAAAAATACAAAACAGAAGGAGAAGTGAGGGTCACGTTGGAGGAACTTTCTCCTCTTTCTGTAAAGTCTTTAAAACTCAAGTGTTCGCTGCTGGCATGAACTGTTTGTGGTCTCTTCCTGGATGCACAAATCTAAAACAGCTGGTCTCACAGACATTGTTGTGAAATGTTTTCTCAGTCTCTTCCTCGGTGCTGAATACAGTAAGTTGCATTATTTGCATATGCTTTGCATAAACAGTTGGGTTTCTCGGCGCAGCCAGCCACGATTCGTCGTCATTTAAATCGTGCCTGCTGTTGGGAGACTTTGGCACATTGCTCGGTACAGCAGCTCATTCAGAAAACATGCTGGGAACACAATTTCAAGGTCAGGAAAATACCAAACTCTGAGGAAAGTCTTCGCCTAAATCGCTCCCTGACTTTAAAAAATATGGGAACTCATTGTAATTAGACAAAACTCTTGTTTGGCCGCTTGTGCAAAGACATAACACACTGATGGATTGGCAAGTTTGGCAAGTCTTGTTGAATTACAAAAGAGGGTTGGCAGGTTTTTACCCTCCAACTGTTTATAGGACTGTGGTCTAAGGTCATAATATTACTTACAGTACTAGTCCAACAGCAAGAAGTCCAGCTCAGCGTCTGTCTTTGAGTTCATTTATTTCACAAAGCTCTCGCCAACAACTAGAAGTCAGTCCCAGATTTACTCTTGTCTGGCGGCCTTGTGCTCAGTCACTTTGTCTTTTTACTCTTAAACTTCATCAGGCACATCAACAGAGCTGTGACATCGTGGCCACAGCTCTGTTTTGGTCCGTTCTTCGCCCAGCTTGACTGCGGAACATCCATCATGGATATTCTCTGCAGAGCATAGAGCAGCTTCAGGTGGACTCACAAGGATTGTCTAGAACGGGCACGATCAGCTCTGGCAGCCATGCCCGGTGGAAATTAGAGGTGAGCTTCATCAACATCAAATGGGAAACCAGACAATATTTTCTCTATAAAATAT
Source organism: Larimichthys crocea (assembly GCF_000972845.2). NCBI lineage: Eukaryota > Metazoa > Chordata > Actinopteri > Sciaenidae > Larimichthys > Larimichthys crocea. The sequence continues at coordinate 22,352,863 of NC_040021.1, forward strand.
GAGTTTCACCAAAATAAGTGAAATATTTTGTGATGTGAGACTTACTCTGAAAAATACACTACATGCGGAACGGCTCTGCTCCGGAACGACAGCGTACTCCGCCGTCCGCCAACTCACACCTAATTGATCGATTAAGCATTAATCAAACAATATTGCCGGCTGTAGTCTCTTTGACTACTGCAATAGCATTCCACGGCGCATCTTTTTTCTGGTTTCCTTATAAAAAAGGATGTGAGGTGTAAATGATAGGTTGATCTTGGACCTCCAGAATCAACTTCTCCTCATCCATGGTGTCGACGGGGTGAAAAGACGCCTGAAAACCTCTGACCTGTTGACTTCAGGTCGGCCCAACCCATCATGACGTGTTCTTGTAATGAAACTCGATCCTCGAGTATTTTATTTTGAAAATAAACCAGGGTTTTATTTTGTATTTTGTAGCCGATTTCCTTCCCCGCACAATCCAGAGCCGCAGTCGTTCCAGAGCCGTGTCGCAGTTGAACCGGAGACTGTGCGAGCTGACACATTGACTAAAATTGAAACGTATCGAATCCACCTGCCGAGGAACTGACTCCAAAATTACACGTCAATGTAGCATCACGATGGTTTTAAAGCTGTTATTTTATGGTAGAAAAGTTACATAACTTCTTGTTTTACTCTTTGATCTTCAGTATGTATTAAATTCATCTGAAGGGGCAGGCACAGCCAGAGAGACTAAAAGCAAGAACAAGCAACGAAAAGAGTGACCGTGGAAGAGTTTAATGAAGTTTTTAGAGAGAATGAGGAGACAGCTGTGAGTGGGACAAACAGATCTGAGATGAGTCAAGTGGAGCTGAAGTGAAAACGAGAGTGAATTTGATGTGGAGATAACAGGATGAGTTGACACTCCAGTGGCTGCTGCTGCTGCTGCTGCTGACTGGGAGAGTGAACAAATTTAATGAATAGAGGGAAAGAGTTTTTACTTGGCTAGACTCCATTTTGCCAACACAATTGTTTTTTGCAAATACAGCACTGCCCAGAGGAAAGTGTCAGGCTGCTCTTTATTATTTTATTCATTATTTATTGTTTGGAACGAATTCAGTGAAGACAGCACAGTGGAATAAAACTCATACCTGCAGTGGCTGGCAAAACTAAATAGAAAAATAAAAACACATTGATAAGATACTGCAAAGAAAGGTGGTAAAACTATGCATCGCATGGGTTAGGGCATAAACTGTACTACACTGTAACAGAGCCACACAGCAAGTTTGAAGTTTTTACAGAAAGCAACTGTTAAATCGCGACAACAATATTAGATAACTAACTCAATGATGGTGATTACAACTCACAGTGCCGCAGTGTACAGTGCTAAAGTTATTAAGTAAAGTGTAGAGAGAATGGAGAGTCCAGGGAGCAGTCCAAGAGGATGGAGTTGAAGAATAATCTGGCTCTGTAGTAGAATGGATGGACTGGACCATTTGTGGTGCCAGGGGTTGGGAAGTTAACCATCACTCTCAGGATGGACTGTGGCACAGAAACAAAACGTTGGCATAGATATACCCAGAGTTGACTGGTAGGTGACTGTTTGACGCTGGGGCAGGTGCTTAAAGGCGCCAATGGATCATTTTCACAAAGGCTATTTGACATGAAATAGTCGGGTCAAGGCAGATGTTTCCAATGAAACTGGTTGAGGTCTCCATTCCAGTCAGGTCAACCAGAGTCAGGGTGCACTGAAACTGGTGTTGACCCTGGTGACGCTGTGAAAATGGTCTATTGCTACAGTACATCCCCATGTGGCAAGTTCTGTCAGTAACAATAGTTTGTAAAACATCCTATTGGTCAAGCATTGGTGCTGACGAATTGTCCAAACTGATGAATTCGTCTACCTCTTCTCCAGTAACGAGTACACTAGATTCATAAGTGTATAAACTAGCAGATTAGTAACATTGTGCTTCATCTGTGAAAGATCAACATCTTTGGCTGTGTTAAGACTGTGTTGTGCTTGGCCTGCCTCTGTTTCTTTAAGGTCTTCCTGGTGGTTTGGTCCCTCCCATCTCGTTGATTGATCGATGTCACCTGCTTGCAGCCATATTAAGATAATCGCAAGACGGCAAGATCCTCTCGCTCGAGATTCCTCCTGGAAAGCTTCCAGGAACCCATTTTGGTTTGGTTTGATTGTGTTTGGTTGGAAGTACAAGCATAATAGTCATTTAAGATTCTAGTTCCCATGAGTAAAAGTTACACAGGGTCTAAAGAACACATAAAATGCCTGATGAACATTGATAGAAGCCAGCTGGTTTAAGGTGAAACAAGTTGTCTGCAGAGGGGAGTACTGAAGAAACATCTCAGTGCTAAATCATTTACATCTGCAGGAGCCTAAACATCAATAACACATGCTAATAAATCCATGTAACATCTTATAAATGTCACATTCTCCACAGCAGAGAGTCTCTGTGGGTTTGACTGTGTGTGACTGTTTGACTAGCTGTTTGTTTTTTCCTCTTCCAGTCATCCTGTCTGTTTGTTTCTGCCTCCATTTCTGATTCCCTCTGTTAGTCTGATTCTCCGGCTGATCGTCCATGCCTCGCCTGCATCTTTTCCACTGTATACAGCATGTCCTCATTACTAAAACATCAAGCGCGTTGCATTAACGCTCCCTGACAGCCCTGCCTTGCCTCCATTGATATATGCTTAGCTTGACATTTCTCCAGGATCCCCAACCACGCGCTCCCCCGTCTCCCGACCGGCCCCCTGCACCTCGGGGTGTAATTGTTTGTTTTCATGTGTTTGTGTCTGTCCGCCGCTCTGTGTTTGTCTGGACTTTGTCACTCTGTGTCGACATCAACAGAACCCTTGAACATGATTGCTTACAGCACATCTACTTTCATACACCGGATTACTGCCGCTATGGCATCACGGAGTATTAAAAAGTCAATCCCCGAGGTTCTTCTTGCACGTCGTTATTCATACACCTTTAATATTTGATGCTTGTTGGACATTACAAGATTTAAGATGACAAGATAGTGTATTTCTTGCAGTTATTTCCTCAGCTGAAATATGTGACACAAGCCTGTCATGGACACTTAAGTAAAGTGAACTTCAACTCGATGCCTAGTGGGAGCCAACCATGATAAACGTGTTGAGCTGGTTCAGCTGTTCCAGCAACTTTTGGACAAGCCTGAGGATTCCAGCAAAAAAAAAGAAAAGAAAAGGAAACTGCATTGTGCATTGTGTAACAGGCCATCCATCTTGGGAAAGGGTGCTCTTTTCATTTTGTTCTGTATGATTCTGCTGAAATGCTCTTTAAATTTCTTCTGCACTGAGAAAGTGCAGCAACAATTTGGCAGCGTTGTTTTTACGAGGTCGGTGGATTATGTGAGAAAGTAAAGTCCACTCTTTGAAACACAATATCCCAGTGTTAATTTCAGACAGATGCACACAAACTGAGACCAGCAGCATCCTTACTCCACAACAAATCATTGTAGTGATAATCAAAAGCTCCGGATTGTTGCAGCTATACAAGAAGGTTAGACAATCCTTCCTGATTATAGGTGTTATGGAATTTTCTCTCCTTAGGTTGCACGAGGTCACGTGTGGGCCTTGAGGTCCTCAGTAGTATTAGTTTGGCTTTGCCATCTCAACACTGTGGTGTCCAGGGTCACAGAGACCTGTTGCTGCCTTCATAGTCATAATAGATAGCTTGTTGTTGACGTTCCAATCTGCGTAAACAGACATCTGTGTCTCCAGACTAGAACATGCTGACAATAACACCTCCATGGGTAAAGACATTCTCTTTGACTAACTCTGGGCGTGTAGTATTTGTGGTGTTATCTTGGGGTTTAAAGTCGATCCACCAGGATGAGTTGGAGCAGAATGTGAGACCGACTCAGGCACTTCTGAAGAACTCTGAGAGTGTCTCTAATTCAATAAATAATACAGCAGAAGACATCAGAGGCTCCTGAACACTTTCTTCCCTCCTGACCTCACCATTGAAAAATGAGCTGGATGAATTCAGACAGCTTTCAAATCATCTGGAAAGACATTGTAAAATGAAACAGAGACTGTAAACCACTCAGACACTTTCCATCAGAATATAATAAACAGAAAAACCAAGTGGTGAGAAGAAGTTAGTGTCCCACAGGAGAATAGCTAAAATATAGCACATAGCCAAACCCTTTCCTAAGCCTTCCTTGCTCGTTTTTAAATCCCTTCTTAAAACCCACCTCTTCTCTTTGGCTTTTAACCCCGTGTAGATGGTTGATTTTATGTGTATACATGCATTTTGTTATTTACGTATTTATTTTTGTCTGTTTTTATTTATTTTATCCTGTGCGGGTAGTGCTTTTTATTCTTTTTATTTTATTTTTATTGTTTTTCTATCTTTCTATTATCTACTTCATGTGTTGTTCTGTTTCTATTGTGCTATTTATCGTGTTCTATCTTGCTGTGCAGCACTTTGGAAACCCTGTGTTTGCTAAAAATGTGCTATATAAATAAAGTGGATCGGTTTCTGTTCTGTAGTCCAATGACAAGGTCGACTTTCTCCTTCCCTGTACTTAGATATGTTTTGTGCTCGCTCCTCTGTGTTGAAAAGGAAACCAAAATTTGAAGATGGTCAAAAGATGTTGCAGATGTTGTAACCGTGACATTCATTTCAGTGTATTCATGGATTCATTGGTTATAGTCACATCTTAAGTTGGCTCATGTTTGCCAAAGAAACAGATCAAGTCTAACTTTGTTTGTTTTATCTCTGTGAGGCTTTGTGCTGCTCGAATGAACTTTTACTGTATTTATTTGGATATACGTGATGCACATAGACAGACAGAGTACGTGACTGATTCCCAAGAAGGACACAACCCAGCAGGGCATGAGCAGCGTTGACTGATAGTCTTGTCATCCTCTGTGCGGCTTCTCTCTTTTTCATTGAGACCAGAAATGTGCTGATTTGCAACTCTTTGTTTCTTTTTTAAATCGTTTGAAAAATAAAAATCTTTTGAGTTTTGGACTTTTTTGATGAGACAAAACAAGATATAAGATATTCACGTGAGCTCCTGGAGAGTGCGATGACCTTTCTCAAATTTTAATTAATGGTTTCATTTTTTAAAAATCCATTATGAAAAATAATTGCTACGTGCTGCTCTAATATTGTGGCATATTCAACGTAATGAGTAATAGCCGGAAATTGGAAACCTGCATTGCTGTATTAAAACAATGTTATCATGGACGCGAGCTGACTTAATAACACTTAACGGAGTGCGATAATTGGTGTTCAGAAAAGCAGAAACACGCATTAATCAATTTGACTGTAAGAGCTGTGTGTACATTCCTGCGCCGCTGTGTTCATCCGCTGCGATGTCACCATGCGTGTCAGTGTGCATGTTGTTTACTGCTGCCAAAACCACCCGGATGCTAATTGCTTCGGCTACAACCTGCTGTCTTTAAAACGGCTGAGCCAAGCAGGAAAACATGATGACACACTGAGCGAAGCCTCGGGCCAAAACGTCCGTCCTCTTTCCTCCCCCTGTTCTCTTCTCTGCTGTCAAAAAAAGTTGAAGGCTTCACTGTGCATTGTTTTATTGCACCAGATAATCAAATTGATTAATGCAATACAGCTTATTTTACATTATATATAGATGTTAGTGTTGGGGACAGTGTACATTCCTACACTCCCCTATACAAGCTGTTCTGCATGTACATGATAAATTCCTCTGTAATCCACCTCCAGCTGTATATCGTAAACATCTGGACTCTAACTATGTCCGTTCAACACGTGATTATGTAAAGCGCGAGTCACATATGGTCCTGTAATGAAGTTACACTGTTGAGCCGAGTCACATATGGTCCTGTAATGAAGTTACACTGTTGAGCAGGTCATGCACAAATAACGACTAACAACCTTTGCGAACAGACAGGTGAAAACAAGGCTGAAGATCATTTCCATAGCATTAACAGCATGAGTGGAACATATGGATTTACGGCTCGAAGCTGATCATGCTACACCCTGACAACCACCACGAAGAGCACACTGCATGCACTGAATATAAAGTGATGTCCAGCATAACTGTCCAACATAAAGGAATGAAAATAATAACACGGCAAATTGCTGTTTGTTTGTTTTTGATGTACAGTTTCTCCCAAGTGGTATTTTGCCTGCGGACACACAACCTGGTCTCATTTTCAGGATGCCATACAGTGACAGCTTGTCCCGCCCCTCAGCGTCTCATACAGACACACAAGGTCCCTTTGAACGGCTGTTTAAGAGGCTGAGGTCTACTCCAGTGTAACGCATTTGTTGGTGAAGGAAAGTTACTGGGTTTGGGAAAAACAGTCTGGAGTTTGTGACTTGTGTGATAAGAACAGTCAGCGCTGAGTTATTTAAAGTTTTTGGTTATAAAACGTCACGTGAGGTGTGTCGTCGTCGTCTTTTCCTGAATGTAACCAAGCGAACCAAACTGCAACTGCTTCACTACGTCAACCTCATGAGTCCTTCAGCGTCTGTGTGAGACGCTGAGGGGCCTGACAAATCAACCTGAGATGAGAACGGATCAGGCCACCTGGATTTACATAATTTTTTAAAATTTCTTTCACATTGCAACTGTTATATCTACAAATGCCATGCAGCAACACTGCGTATGTTTTATTCAACAGTGTAAAAAGCATTTAGCAGTTGTAAAAAGCATTTAGCAGATGTTTGTTAACACATCAGCCATAAGATCTTGACACGGTGATTATATCAAGCCTCAGTGCTTTTGTTTTGAAGTCTATTTCCTGCCCTCTTGTGGTCAAAATCAAGTGCATCTTGCAGCTTTAATAAACATAAACTGGCAATTTGTTTCTCCAAAGGCTCCACTAAATCACTGAGATATGCCTATTTAATACATATCCATACAGAAAACAAATAAACAGCTGTGTACCTCCAGCATATGTGTCCTGCCAGATCTCTGGAGCCATTGTTACGCGGCAAGTATGGAAATGTCATTGTTCACTGCGGCGCCCAGAGGAGGGTTGTCATACACTGTACAGATCTCTGTTTGTTTGGCTTATCCTGACAGGACCAATTCATCACGGCCGGGCATGTTGGCTCAGCCTTCAGCATAAGCACCGCAAGCACAGCAACTTTTCCAAGGCATGAGCGCTCGTACGCTTCGCTCTATCTCCTCTGGCTTGCTGCCTGTTTCCTTTCATGTGTCCTGTATGCCTTTTTTATTCTTTTCATCTTGCATTGTCTCTTAGCTGTTGTTCCTCTCGGCTCGTCTTTTTGTGCATGTCTTTCTCTCTTGTACGGCCTTTTTTCTCTCTGCTCTCTTTTGTACGCATCCTTCTCTTTGTTTATATATTGTATCTACTTCATCCTCTTTCAGCATTTTACAAAAAACCCACGACTGTTATATACAAAATGACATTCTACATACATAATAAAATACTTAATACACGGTGGAGGGAGGGAACTGGGGCTTCCAGGTCAATGTTCATTGTAGGAAAAAGTCAAATAAGTAGAGCAATCGCATCGCCTCAAAATGTAACATTTTGCTTAATGAACATTTATTAATTCTTATTTGAAGAACTCTTTTGAAAAAATATCTTTGTTGAAACAAATTTGTGATGATTGTCTTGCCAGATAAATTCCACCCACTGTCCGATAAGAAGTCATTTCAGCTCCACTGTTTAGGCCTTGTAAGACATGTGTACTGTTAGGACCCGGCTCATGTTTGGAAAAAACAACATAAAATGAGTTGTACTTACTAAAACAAAAGTTGTTAAAGACAGGAATTTGGAAACAAAGGGTGAGTGGGTACTGTTCAAACCGAAGAAATGAATAAAACCGAAGGAATCAGGAATCAGAGAAACAGCACCCATAAAGTGGGCGATGACGGTGGTGGCCTAAGCGGAAACCTCCGTGGCAGTAAAGAGAAGCCAACACAAAAGTGCCAAAAACTGCAGTTCCTCAAACGTCCACTTGAGGCTGGCTCCAGAAGTGAGTCAGTCTCCATAAGTCCCCATGTTTCACAGCAGAAATAAACATGTTTACAGCCTGGTACAAAAAACAGTTTTGGTCTCTGTAGCTAATTTCCCCGTTCATGACAACTGTACTGAGGGTGAATTTATATACAACTCACCTGTTCACATTATATTAAGGCTTAAAGTTATGCAGGATTAAGAGCGTGGACGCTTTGATTGACAGGTGGGTGCCAGGAGCACTCAGGGTTCATTCAGCCCGCCTCAGGTCCACCTGTGATCCGGTAAGTTGGGAGGCAGAAGAGGTCACGACTATCTTCTGACCATCGTCACACATATGGCGTCCAGTTGCACTCGTAAATGTTTCAAGTCCTGTTTGCTGATTTTTGCTCATTTCCTTTTCCTTGCTTTTTTTTTTATTGTCCAATCAGTGTCGTTTTTGTTTTTTTGTTTTTTCATTTTTAAGAATGGTGTTTATCTGCTTTTGCAAATCAGCTCTTCATTTCAATCTGCGTGTAATCATATCAGCGCTAATAAAACATCCACTTAACCTTTTCAGATTTTACCCGCGGAGCATCTGATCGTCTTGTTTTTGTTAGCAACTGTAACCAAGTTCATAATAAGACTGTTTTTTGTGAATCTAATCAGATGTGGCCCTGTTCACCGCCCCATTATATTGACTGAGGTTAAATGGACTCCACTGTGTATTACCTGGGAAAAAAACTCTTTCACTGATAAATAGATTTCTTCCTCTGTGCACACAGATATCTTGCATCATGAAGAACAGCCCTTTCACTCTCTTCAGTCGTATTGATGACCCGGCGTGTCTACCGGGAGACGGCTTTGCGTTAAGTATGAGGAGCTGGTTTGCTGAAGAACATGTAATCCTTTTTTTTTTCAGAAGGAGGATTATTGTGTCTTAATGAGTCTTTTCTGTATTTGTGTGCATGAACATCTCCGTCCATGCTCGAACACGGCTTCATGTTGCCACTTGAAAACTTGATTTTTCAAAAAGAAAACATCGAGGATGCACAGCGACCTAGTTGCAATCATCTTGCAATCATCTTTTTGTCCACACTCTATCGCACAAAATATTCTACTTGTGAAAAGGGTCACAAAGGCAACAATGGCCAAATCAGAAACTTTGTAATTGGAGTGCTTCAAGTGCTGTTACACACTGTGCTTGAAATAAAAAATAAAGAGGGTGTAAACAGGTAAATGTTGTGAGACTTCTAATCAGAAACTAGTAGGAAAAGTATCCATAAGTCACTGTGAATCCAAGTCTCTGATGTCCTCTGGTTGCATCACAGTTTCCTGATGGACTGCTGTAACTGTAGCTGCTGTTAGCTCATTTTAGCTCAGTCAGTTAGCCAGGCTGCCCAGAAAGTAAAGTTAAAGTTTGTACCACGGCCACAGAGAAGAGGAAAGGGGGGAATGCAGACGGGGATCGACGCCACAATGGGCACCATAACCAGACTTGGGGCAGAGCATTGCAGAGGCGAAGAGGCCGACATGATCAGAACTAGGACTGAGCTTGGTGGAATAAAAGGCTGAAAGAGAGACGCTGAGTCTCTAGTAAGTGCTATTAGCCGGCTCTTGTGTCGTATATCGGTGCACTCAGAATATCAGGCATAACATAATGTAAGGTAAACAAAGTGACTAATCCAAAAGAAGAGCCTCATGTATCGTTTTATACTTGTTGTACTAACATCCTGCAGGAGGAGAAAAAACACACTTTTCACTATCACACTAATATATTTACTTTGTTTTTTTCCATCGACCCTGCAACCCGCTGAGAGCCTCGCTCACTTACCCGCCTGATGTAAATGCATCCTAATGCAGCACAGCACTGTGCTAAAAGTGACCTGTCCATGCTCAGTGTCATTATAAAACGTACTGCCGTCTTTCTCTGTTCATCAAACCTACGCTCTGTCTGTTGTTGATTCATGATTCATGATTCACTCACTGCTACAACCGCCTGTAGAGCTGATCATAACCCGTCAAATGAGTTCTGTTAATATGGAAAACAAAACATAGATTTCTGCTACATATAAATATATTTTCCTGACTTGTGTGTGTTTTTAAGTCCTTGACACAAATCATGTAATTATCTAAAGTATTTGCATGTTGTGGTGTTTGTATTTAGAGTTCTCCCCTTGCTGAATGGTTCTTTGATCGTGACTTTATCCGAACAATATTAATGAGGAATACGCCGCATGTTTGTGCAGAAAATCGTTAAAAGTCTGCAGATAATAATGAAGAATATTGTCGTCTGTATTAGCGAGCACGCTGACGAGTCAGTGAACAAGAAAATGTAGCAACTTTGCTTCCTGTCGGGTGGCATTAAATACGATGTTGTCAATGCACGATGCTCGATGCTGTACATTTTGTGTTGTTTTGTTTTCCAGGAGGAAGATAACAAAAGAAACTTACCAAGTGTAGTTTGGGTATTTGTTCCACTGTACAGGAAGAGCTGCAAAGAAAAGGTCGATGCAACCACAAATCACAACTGTTTGTGGGAGTATATTTGACGCATATACAGGACACAGTTGTATTTTGGCTGGAGCAATACAAATCAATCAACAGAAAATTAGTTTGATTATCAATTAACCTTTTTTAAAGCATAAATATCAGATATTAGCTGGTTCCATCTCCTCAGATGTGAGAACTCTTCGCTGAGAAATCAATCAGCAGATTAATTAACAACTGCTGCACATGCAGAGTTCTGCCAGCCAGTCTTTGACCTTGGATGTTCATTTCATTTTGTAGTAATATTGCAGCTTTCAGCCATCGATCCGTGATCGATGAATGACTACACTGGAACACTGTGTAATCATTTCTATAAGAAATAGTTTCAGCAAACAGATGGTTCATTTGTGTTTCCTGTGTGGTCAGGGCAGCCTCACAGGCCGGCGCTTCTGACTTTTAAAAAGTATTGGAGCGACCGTCCTGACCTTTTTTTTTTGCTTTGTCTCGTTAGTTAACACGGCTCAAACATCTGGCCGCTTCATTTAGAAAGTGTTTGTTATCTCAGCTCCAAATTCAACATAATTACCTTCCAGCTTTTGTTTGAACAGCTAGTTCAAACAGTGCATGCCTTTACACACTCGCTCATCTGCACACAAAGTGACAAACACGTAAATAAAAATCAAAAAGTCAAGCTGTCGTAATAGCCGCACACGTAATGTTTGTACGTGCAGACATGAGCCTTTAGGCCATGGCTGTGTTGGCTGTTCTGAACTTCTGCACAGCTTGTTGAATGTTTTGGGAGCCAGCACTCAAACTAACTTCAGACTTTACCAACTCCTAAATATGAATTCATAACTTAAAGCGAATGGATAAGAGTAAAAGGCTATAAGCAAGAAAAGAACATGAGAGAAAGGAAACATCAAAGCTGAAGATGAGAAGAAGGAGAGTCATGGACGATTAATTACACATCATTACCTGGATGTTTTTTTTATACCACTGGGCTTTAAGACGTGATTTAAAAGATTAGCCAGATTTAGCAGCTGCAGATTCTCAGGCGGGTTCGTTTACAGTGTAAAAGGTTAAAAACATATAGCGAGTTTATCTGCACGACCACGAGCGAATCTGATCCTGAAGCTGTTTGGAACGTTTTCTCAGGAGTCAGTCACTAATGATGATTATGACTATGTAGACATATTGTAAGGACCCAGGAAACATATGTCTCTTTATTCTGTAAATTCAGTTTAGATCTTCTAAAACACAACTGGATTTATTCTGTTTCCGTATCATCAGTAAATCCCATAAAAAGACCAAAATCAACAATGTGTTAGTTCGTATATGGAACCCTTCTGTTTACTTATGTACAGTGATAAACTGGACTATGTTCAGAGGTTTTTTATATGAATGCATTCATATTAATGCACAAACTGGACACGTTCCGTGTTCACTGCGACTGCTGGACCTAAGCACGGCCGTTCTAGTCAATGTATCAGCTATAAATACGTAGCTGAAAGGGAAAGAGTGTCTCCACGTAGCATATTTACATATTTAAAAGCACATAAACAGGAAGCAGGCAAACTCTCCTGGTCGGGTTTGAAGTCGTGTGAAGAACAGACCAAAGCAGCGTAACGGAGACGTACCCGATGGGATTTCGCCTTCACATCCAGGATCACTTTGGTTCAGGTCAGGAAAAGATTTTGGTTTAAGTTGAATAATCACGTTGTATCTCCAGGCACAAACTTGCCAGATCTGCTAATTAACAACTTTTCCACATTATGTTACTAAGAAACACAATGCAGACAGAATTACGTTTCCTTTATTTGCTTTTGCAAATTAGTTTTATGCAAACATCGTTTAGGAAACGGGACTGATGTATTTTATCTGTCTGCAGCACTCAGCCTATTAGATCCTGATGAAGACTTAATCTTTGTGTTTCTAATGTGCTTTTCTTTTTTAAACTAAATCAAATAAAAGTCATTTCGAGCTGTTTTTACTCTGAGAAGAGTCAGTGGTGAATTTGTTGGGGACTATTTTCAGCTGTGGATTAACACGCACTTGGTGTTCTAGTCAGTATTTCCGGTTATTTACATGATGTGTTTCATGTTTTTTTGACACTTGGGAACAGAAGAATAAGATAGATCCATGTTTGGATACACAGGCGATATATTTTTTTTACGTTTTGGTCTTGTTTGTTTCAGGTTTGCAGCAGGATCTGTCCCTCTATCTACCTCAGCTGCTCATGTGGCGGTCCTCCAGATGCAGCTGGACCAGACTGAGGCCAGTCCTGCAGCGTGTGACAGCCTGCCAAGGTTCATGTCAGCAGGGCGAATGCCAGTTTTTTTACCCCGCTGCCTCATTCTTAACCCTCCTGGAAACAAGCCTCGGTCTACTTGTGTTCACTTCATCTTTTTTTTTCTTAAATCCAAACACACGGCAGATGGAATGAGGCCAAAGAGCGTCGAGCTTCCTCTCTGCAGAGCGAGGAGTTAGTTACAGCTGACACTTTACAATAACCAGAATGAAATAAATCCAGGAGAGGAAAATAAATGTCAGCATTTTTTAAAAACTACTTAACACCCCGGCTGTGAGTTGTTGCTACAGTTCCTGCTACTTGCTTTGGAAGCAATTCTTGGCGATTCGCTTGGTGACTTTTTTCGACCCCTTTAGTGACTATTATTCAAACATGAACCGTTGACAACCTTTTCCTTCTCAGTCTGCTTTATCCCCCACACAGTCACGGGGAAGCATAACTTTTAATAAAGACGTGACCTGGAAGAAAATATCAAGGCTTTCTGGATTAGCTGTGACTGACTGAAATAAAGTGTGAGCCCATTATATTATATTGCTTTTGAAATCATGTCAAAGCATATCTGAGATGACATTTCCTCTTGCATAATGTCAACCAATGTGGATTTATGTAAGGAAAAAAAAAGGGAGGATATTCTTGGCTTCAACCTGCTGTCACCTCATCTCCAGAGTTTGTTCAAGATTTTAAGTTTGAAAATGCAAAATATAAATCCGAGTTTTAACTTTCTGCTCAGGATAGCAACGCCTGGAAAAAACCACATTAAGGCCACGACACTTATATTTACTCTGATGTAATTTAGACTGAGACCAGTTTAGACACCGTAAGACTTTCTCTTAGAAGCCTTGTTGGTTTTGTCTCAGTCTTTTCACTGACATGTTGAATCTGAGTCTTATCTCTATGTACGGCTGACTGAAACATGTGACGTGGCCGTCTTTACTCCTCTAATGGCTCGACGTCTTATCCACCTCAACTGGAGGAGATCGTGCCTCCATCTCATACAAGACGGATTAAAGAGATTATGTTTTACTTGAAGCTTGAAAAAATCAAATTTACATTGAGGAGGAAGGCAAATAGATTTGAGTGAGTCTGGAGGACGACTATGACAACCTAACTGACTGCATAAGTCTTTACCAATCCCGCTAAGAGTTGTTTTATTCATTTAAAATGTTTTATTCTTTTCTTCTCTCGTTGTATCTCTCTGAAGGACGTTCCCGTATGTCGTATGTTATGTATTTATTGCTGCTTGATGTCATTGTCTCGGTCCTCTTGGGTGGATATTGTATTGTATTGTATTGGGATGTTGATTTTGTGATGTATGAACTGTAAAGGTCCAACAAACAGAAGTTTAGTTGCATTATATCAGAAGAACTGCCCGAGTTCTTTGGAGAACCTTTTCTGTGCTGTTTAAAGTTCCTCATGTCACATTTGCAGCACTTTTGATACTTTGAAGAACCTTTTTATTTTTAATATTCCCTTTTAAATGCTTTTTTGGAAAACTGATTACCGGCTCTTTGAGTAAACGCTTTGCAGTTCTTCTGAAACTCTAATGGGTAAAAGGTTCCTCGCAGAACCAAAAAAGGTTCCTCTGCGACATCACCATGAAGAACCACTTTAGGTTCCGACTCAAACCTTTATTTTTGATTTGTCTTTTCTTCTCTAGAGAACCTTTTTTCTTCTTTAAAACTCTTTTTGTGCTGTTTAGGGTTCTTTGGTGGACTAAATGCCAAAAAAAAAAAAATAGTACCTCACGTCACATTTGCAGCACTTTTGGTGCTTTGAAGAACCTTTTAATTTTTAATATTCCCTTGTCCTTTTAAATGCTTTTTTGTAAAACTGATTACCGGTTCTTTAAGTCAACTCTTTGCAGCAGCTGGTTCTTCTGGAACTCTAATGGGTAAAAGGTTCCTCGCAGAACAAAAAAAGGTTCCTCTGCGACATCACCAACTCAAACCTTTATTTCTGATCGTCTTTTCTTCTCTAGAGAACCTTTTTTCTCCTTTATATTAGTACCTCACATCACATTTGCAGCACTTTTGGTGCTTTGAAGAACCTTTTTATGTTGAATAATCAAGATGTTCTTTGGAAAACTTGATTACTCCTTGAGTTGACCCTTTGCAGCAAATAGCTCTTTGAAGAACAAATAGGTAAAAGGTTCCTTGGGTAACAGAAAAAGGTTCCTACGGCATCACTATGAAGAACCACTTTAGTTTCTAACACCTTGATTTTTAACGGTGTATAGAAGGGATCAGTTACTGTCTTTCAATCGTCCAAGTATATTTAGTAATTCCCATCCTTGAGTGATCATCGTTCCTGTTTAATTGAGGCTTTCAGTCATGTCTCCTTCTCCTCGCAGCTCATCCATTTTCCACCGTGCATCCCGTCTTGTCTCTTACCGTCCACAGCGTCATCAATTTGCTTGTTTTCTTCAGCCGACACAGCAGGTCAGTCTGACAAGGACAAACAAGACGAGGGATTCTCCGGCAGCCTCGCTGTCTGCACGAGCTTTTTATCTTTCTGTGTCTTTACCTTGATACGCCCCATGAATGTTTTCCATCACAGTTCACTTCTTTTAAAAAAGAAAAAAGGGCCAGTAATGAATATTATTATCGAGCAGGACATCATTTTCTGTCTGCCTTTCTTGTGGAGACAATTATGTCCTGCTTGTATTAAAGCAATGACATTGCACTGATCAATTCTCACTAACCGACTGACAATGTCAGGCCGGGCTGTGTCAAAGTCGTTGCTAATTTAGTCGTCACTCGCGAGGCGCATGAACGGGCTGGAAATTATTGCAATGATGAGAAAGAGGAAGAGAGAAAACCGCAGACTAACTCATCAACATCCCCCGGGTGTTTCATTTATTTGGATAGGCGACATCTGACTTTACAGTGCGTCAGCCGACTCCGCTGGAAGAATTATCTCAGCAGGATACCCCCCCCCCCCCCTTTGGTATTCTCAATCATCAACAAATGTTCAGCAAACTAATATATTTGCTACAAGTTTATTGCTAATTGCTTTCCAAATTCAGCACACTGTTGCTGTCAGTCACTCTGGTTAAAAGGGCAAAACATGTTCACTCAATCAGGGTGCAAATGTTTCCTTTAAACACTGAAATAAGAACTAACTACCTCGTTTCATTCTGTTTAGAAACAATTATCAGATCAACAGAAAATTAAGCAGCGACTATTTTGATAATTGATTAATTGTTTCAAGCATAATTGCCAGATATTCGTTGGTTTCCACTCTTGGATTATGAATATTTGCTACTTTTTTCAGTTCAACATTAAAGAACTGAATGTATTTTTGGTTTTGGGACGTTGTTGGGACGAAACAATCAATCTAAAGACGTCGTCTTCTTGACGTTTTGCAGATCAGATGAATCGATAATTAAAATATTTCAAAGTTGCAGCAATAATTCTGTTTAAGAGAGCTGGTTTCAACTTTTCACGACTAAAACAACTTGTGAAATGTTGACGTTCCTTCCAGCTGTCCTTGACCGTCCGAATAGCTCAACTTTTGTTCTGCATAAGCCTCGTGTGTCATTTCCAGGTGAGTCAGAATCATGTCAGGTACTGCAGGTGTCTTTCCCTTCTTCTGTTCACTAACTGCAGGAGTTTCTCCGGCAGGCACAGCAGCAGACCGGTGCTAATGCCAGACGCTCCATGACGCTCCATTCTTGTCAAAGTCCAATCCATCTAACTGTGGGAGGAAATCAGGACGACGCAGGGAGGGAATGTAAACTTCCCGATTCTATGAATCTCACAGTCTTTTAGCTGTAAGGACGCGGCATTGAACGCTGAAACATCACGCTGTTCTGACGGAGGCCGGATTTTAAAACATATAGAGGACAGCCAGAGAAAGACAATTCGACTATATAGAGATCTTAGAAGAAAGATTTAAGTCCAGCAAGTTTTACAAGAAATGATGAGAGTAGAAGTCGAGACAAAGAACTGATCGAACACTTCTATTTATCAGACAATCAACAAATGTAATCAGTTATGTTTTCCTTCTTCAAATAGCTAAGTTTGCAGTAAACAGTGTAATAGTAAATTTAATGTCTTTTGTTTCAGTCACTGCAGACGCACAACCTCCTTTTGTCTCTGTAAATAGTGATGCATAGCTTCCCCCCTCCTTAACAAAAAGCACCAACGCCTTTTGTCTTTGTAAACTGTGACACCTAGACTTAACCCTGCACCTGAATACAAGATCCTGCAGGACACTTACCCTGATGGGCGTCTCCTGGAGCAGACAAAGGGATGTGACAGGAGTCGCCCCTCAGGTATAAACATCCAGGTGTCCCCATATTCAGAGTCTCTCTTCATCTTGACCGCTCGCGTGTTGAACTGACCTTTTCTTTGCAAAGAAAATAAAAACCTTGTCGGCCGGCAGAAGTCTCTATTTCATTCTTCACCAGCAGCAGGAGAATTTAACAACAGTTAACCATTTCACTTTCCTGATCGTTCCTCAAGCATTAGATGAATGAATTCATGCTTTTTCATGCATGATAATTAGCCATGAATTAATGATAATTAATGATAATCCATGTACCTGTTGTAATACACACACACAGTAAGCAGCTCCTTCCCCGTGTGTTTAAGATTTACTGGCAGTAATCCTGAATCCTAAAGGGTCTCAATTGGTTGCTATGGGTTGTGTTTCTGTGTTGCCATGGCCCCCGTGGCCTCAGCTGATAACATTGAGTTTTTACATAACAATATCCTCGGTCTGTCTTCTCCCTCCGCCCTGTCATTTCTCTCCCTCATCTGTCCCCCATCATCACAGATCATCCTGTCTGGCTTTGTCCTTACCTGCTGCACAGCTGTACACCTGGGACCCACTTCAGTGCCCTCCATCCATCATCCTCTCACCTCACTTCATAATCTCCTCTCGGTCACACACTCGCCTTCTCCTTTTGATTTCTGATTCTCGGCCTGAATGGCTTGGTTCTGTAATGCTGCAACAAACAATTATTGTCATTATTGACTGATCTGCTGGTTATTTTCCTGAATAATTGATTGTTTGGTCTGTAAAACAACAGAAAATAATGTTGATTACACTTTCCTACAGCTCAAAGCGACCTCTTCAAGACTTATTCTGTCTGATAAAGAGTAGCGAACCCAAATATGTGCAGTTTAACGTCAAAGATGGAAAAAATAAAGAGATATTCACATTGAGTGCAATCTTCTTCGCTGATCCCGATTTCTGAATTTTTAAAAGTCAAACCTGCTGATGCCGGTTTTCTTTCTAAGAACACACAAACCTCCTCTGTCTGTCTTTCTCATGTGTTCGCTCTCGCCACTTTTATGTACAGAGCAAAGCCGAGATAAAGAAATACATATCCATATTATCCATAATTTGGCCACTGAAAACAAACTTGGAGCCACGTTGGCCTCAATAGCTAAACAGTCAACTTCATTTCTGCAAGAATATCTATTACTATCTGATGCTCTGACATTTATGTAAATCAAATAAGGAAAATAAATGCAATCTATCATTTTCACCATGTAGAAAAATGCAAACACTGACGTCCATATCAAGCACCACTCATGTCCATCCCTAGATAGCATCTGTTGATATGTATGTTGCAGCCACAGGTCATTTGTCATTTTTGATTGCTTGCTATTCTCGAGAGTGCAGATCTAATGTTATAGGAGGCTGAGCGTCAGAGAGGACCAACATATAGAGTGACTTTTAATGTAAAGCCTTCGTCCTTTTCTCAAGTGGCAACCAGGGTGTTTGAATTATTTCACCAGCAGCTGGATGATTCATTCCGCCTGCACCGGTCTTTACAAGAATGGTGAACATTCCTGCTTCACGGCTTCAAATGTACCACACAGCTGAAATCATACGCAGACATAACAGAAAGCCGGTTGAATTCCCAGACACTGATACGAGCTCAGCATCATGTAGGACACAAAACTGATTATTTCTGCTCCGTTATAATGTCACCCAGCTATTCTTCAGCTCTGAAAGCGTGTGCATAACAGAAAATATGCTGGATAATCTAAAAACCAGCAGCTGTGCACGTCGTGACTCATCCTGAATCTGAGAAATGTTTAATTTTTTCTGCAAACATCTGTATTTATGGCGGCGCTGCTATGTGCCTCGTGTGTCTCGTGAGTGAGACATAATGTGTCTATTACCACAACTGCCATTTCAATAACATTGTGCAAACACAATCTAACGATTATTCAGCTGCAAAATCAATATCGGAATAAAAAAAAAACAAGGAAAGCCGAGAAGAGACAGACGACAGGAGAAATCCCGAAATTGGAATTTAATAGGAAAAATTCCAGTTGTTTGGATGGTCAAAGAAAATGGGAAAATGTGTGTTTATCCACTGTGTAAAAGTTTAATAGCAGGGGAAGATTTGTGCACAGAAATAAAAGCAGAGATCCGTGTGCAAAAACAAACCAGAAGAATACAAGCACACAGAATATTTATCCACCTTCTATCCACGCATGCATACATGAGCAAAAGCTCCATACGTACAGAGCAAACACATGCAACATTTACTGACAGAGGTAGAGAGGCAGACAGAGAGCGAGAGCTTATCCTGCAAGGTAAACCAGTGCAGGCCGGTCATCCAGAAAATAGAAAGTGAAAGGTGTTTTAGAGAGAGAGACGCTGGATAAAAAGGCGATCCTCGCTCGCTCTCAATCCCCCCGACGGTCACCCATGCCAAAATAAAAGCTATCTGACTGCAGAGGCAGGAGCAGGAAGACGGCTGGAAGAAGAAGAGAGACAAAAGAAAGGGAGGCTCGGTGCTAAAGTGTGTGAGATGTTGACATCTCAAGAGAGAGAAAGAAAGAAAGAAAGAAAGAAAGAAAGAAAGAAAGAAAGAATAAAGCGTGATGCTTTTCAGCTTTTGTGCATTGAAAGTGAGATTATGCTTCAGGCCTGGAATGACAAGCCAACAATTAGCTCAGATTTTATTGTCGTCGATCACAGATTTCATGTTGTTTTTCCACGAACACGTTTGAGGATCAGAAACAGAGAAAAACGTTTGTTGCCAAGTTGGAGATCATTTATCTTGGTGTTCTGGTGCATCACAAACATTAAATCAAAATATAAGAAGGAAGTCAAGATGTAAATATACAAAAATATGCTTTTAAAATGAAAAGAGCTTTACAGTTTGACGCAGGAATGTGCATGATATTTAAATGTTTAAGATCTTTTAGGATGTATTAAACCAAAAGATGCTTTGATGTAATGCACAGAGTCAGTAGTACATATGTTAACATGTAGGAGGTGGGGGCTGCGAGCAAGCTGCAACTAATGTCCACTTGAGGCTGGTTCCAGAAGTGAGTCAGTCTCCATAAGTCCCCATGTTTCACAGCAGAAATAAACATGTTTACAGCCTGGTACAAAAAACAGTTTTGGTCTCTGTAGCTAATTTCCCCGTTCATGACAACTGTACTGAGGGTGAATTTATATACAACTCACCTGTTCACATTATATTAAGGCTTAAAGTTATGCAGGATTAAGAGCGTGGACACTTTGATTGACGGTGCGGACCACGTCACGGATACGCTGTCCCTTCTTTATGCTGTAGGTGGGTGGGAGTCGGTGTAGTCCTGATGAACTGCAGCCTCCTGCCAGAGAGGAGCGTCTCAGAGGAATGTGGAAAATATGAAAGATAAACGGGGCTGAAGAGATTCTCATCCAAAGTTTGTTTTACTCTCGTTTCCTGTTTAACTTTTAAAACAAACTATTCGCAGTTGATTGGAAAGTCGTGACCTAAATTCAAAAGCCGTCTTTATTGATACGAACAGAGCTCGGCCTTTAGCCTCAGATGTCCAACAGATGTCCTTCGTCACATCCTTCCCCCGTCCCCCTTACAGCAGGTTGTTTGCGAGTTCTCATTGAGGACACTTCTGTTGCCAACCACCAGATGTTTGTATATCAGGCCGCTCATATACCTTCCTGAAAAACAACACATGGCGCCGGACAGATAATCATAACACCATCAATTCTGCTTTCCGGTGAACAATTACCTTTCCATATTTATCAGAATCAAAACACAGACTCAGCCTGGAGACGGACAACAACGGGCACACAGACGGCTAATGTAATCTGTGGATAACAATTTAAATAATTGCGCCCTCGTGACCCCGGCTGGTGTTTCTCATTGCATAGTCATTGATCTGGATCGCTCCGAAACAATAAATAAACCTCAAAGTCTGACTCTCTTTCACTCTCCATCTGAAATGTTTCTGCTGCGTTCTTCATTACGGCTGCTTCAAAGTAAATCAGTGAAGCAAAGTGACTTTCCAAGCCTCGACTCTCCCGGTGGGGATTCTGCAGAAATTAGATTTTTACAGAGCAAAGGTTTCCTATAAAGGAATAAAATAATCCTGTTGTTTGTCATCTCTCATTAGGACAGACGGGTTCGGTCTTTTTTTCTGTTGTGACATGTTTTCATGTTCAGCAAAGCTGCGATCAGCGTTGCCGTGTTCTACATGTAAATACTGTCACGTTGCAGGAGTGGAGAGGATGTTTCTTCAAAGCAGAAGAGCATCTTATGAATTATTTACGGCGACGGAGCAAACACGACGTGCGCGGCCGCTCGGATATAGGTAACGCCGAACGAGGGAGCACGTATGCACGCTCGGAGGAACATCTGGAAGTGCAAACATTCAAAAATGAGAAGATGTATAATACATGTACGTGAATCTCATTTGCACAGCAGGAGATGCATACGTGCACCTTTTGAACTCCTCTTCCATACTGGTGATGCACGACTCCAGGCATGTGCAGGGACTTTAATCGCCGCCTTCCATGGCTCATTTGACGACATAATTGCGGCGTTTCTATAAAATTCTCAAGATAAATGAAGAGATTCCCAGTGGTTTGAGGTAAACGCTGATAGACGACGGTGATTCTCCTCTCTTTGGTGCTCTTCCTTTCACATCCCGTCTCAATATTCATGCTGTAATTTTGCACATGTGGAAGACTGCTCTTTAATTTCCACTGAATCACATGTGGACAATTAGTTTTTATCGTGTCTAAGGTGGTTACACCAACAGAAAATGGTTCTTCTAAGAATAAATCTAAAGAAATGAAAGACTAATTAGGTTGAAACGTGGACAAATAGATGACGTACTAATGACATTGCCATGGTATTGTGGCCGGTCTCAGCAACAAGGTGCACCTGTGTCTCATCCAGCAATCATCCCCACTACAAAAGCCTGGTCAAGACAGCACTCCTGTGCCAGATTATCCCCTAGCCGTACCCCATACCTGCTTTCTTTTATGTGGAGACTCATTCAAGTTTTTCCCCTGTGTGCAGTTCTTGCTTTGTTCAGCCAGCGTCCTCCTCCTCTGATCTGCCTTTTTTCTCTGATTCATTTCACCTGCGACGCCAGCCCGCCTTCAGCCACCACCACCTGCTTTTGTGTTCCTTCTCGTAATAAACTCTGTCTCTGTCCAAAAAAAAAACCTAACAGAAATTTCTGTGATCTGTCGTTTCTAATCTCACGAGCTTCATTTTTAAGTTTTTTTTAAAATCGCCAATTTTCTGTGAAGGCATCAGGTCAATCAAGACCTTCCAAAGAGCAAAACTCAATTGTGAAAACGTTGCTTTGTGCAGAAATGACACACACTGTTTTGTTTTCACGCATCCAGTCATTGATGGATTCATCTCTATAAACAGATATCTGTAGATAAGGGACAAGATTTTAGTATCGGACATGTTCTGGGTTTTTATTTGTTTCATTGGCTGAAATGTCTGAAGGTTCTCAGTCGTCTTTACTCAAAAAATAAGGTTAAGTCTGGGGCAGCTGTAGTATTCTCGGCAGGATCGTAGACCAGCCCATTGTTCCAGGTGGTTTGTTAGTGCTCATTGTTGTTGGCCTCATGTAACTCTAACAACTATTGTCCACACCGGAGCTCAGGTGACCTGAACGACTCTGATGACAGTCAATCGTCCAACTTATTGAGTATCTAACAATCCATGCGTAGATATTTTGTCTTTAGTTGTGATTGAACTGTAAACGAGAAAGAAGTCCTCTTGTCATCAGACATTAGTCGGTGGGTTCTGAGGTTGGCGCTGAATTCTCTGATCTCCTGGAGTGAATACAGTATTTTTCTTTTCATGACGTATATGAGAACCTTTATCTATCTGCTTAGTTTGGTGTGAATAACACACATGCCTTTTTAGTCTTTTATATTCATGACACTGTTGAACCTTTCTGAATTTATTCACATTGAAGTGGTTGTTTCTTTATATTTGCCTTTAACAGATTTCATTTGCAAACTTTAACCCCCAAAGCATTAAATGATGAGATCTGAAACCTGATTTTATTGATGTAGTTATGGAGCACTCAAGATACAAGTAGTGCATAACGTTGAGTGACTTATGAAAGCTCCAAGGTTAAGGTTTTCATACATCAAATGTTATTTAAGTATCTCATAATATAATGTGATAGACTGTCAATGGTTAAGAGACAGAGGACTTCACACCTGTACACATAGAACATTATCCATTTAAGATCACTGTGAGAATTCTTCACAACATAGTTCATTTGGTCCAGACCATTAAAAAAAAAACAGATAATGAATTAAACGCAACACCCTTTAAGAAACATTTTAACAATTCCTTATGTGTCCATGAAAAAAACATAAAATGCTGTGGTTGGTTCCACACCACAAACAAACTTTTTGAAGAGATCTCAGTCCAGTTTTATGGTCTGTACCAAGTAGCAACCTTTTGTAGCTGTGTGAGGTGAAGTGCCAAAAACTGCAGTTCCTCTAACGTCCACTTGAGGCTGGCTACAGAAGTGAGTCAGTCTCCATAAGTCCCCATGTCCAAATGTCCAACTTCACAGCAGAAATAAACAAATTTATATTAAGGCTTAAAGTTATGCAGAATTAAGAGCGTGGACGCTTTGATTGACAGGTGGGTGCTGTTACAGATGGCTTGTTTGAGCAACCAGGCTTCATTCAACCCGCCTCAGGTCCAACAATGATCCACGTCTTTCCCCATTTTTTTAGATTAAACAGGAGGTGGAAGAGGCAGAAGTACCAGGATGGTAGCGTCCAACCTGTGGGTGTCCAGTCAGTGGTCTGCACCAGCTAAAATAAACCAGACTAATCTGGGAAGGTTTGTTTTAACCAAACCAAACATGTCAGGAGTAAAGGCACCCTAAAACACTCAAACATTAGTATGATTGATAAGTTGTGCTGATGAGGAGCACGGGATCTTCTTTTGCTCAAGGCTAAACAGAAATTCATCAGCCACTGAACATGTTTCAGATGTGAAGCCGCCCCTACGGGCTTCACATTTGAAGCATGTTGCACTAATGGCCCAGTCAGCGCTGTCACAGAAAGGATGTTCCTATCAGCTGATGTGTTGTCATCGCTGACAGGGACGCCACCGCAAGTTCAAATAAATCTTTATCGGAAGAAAAACCCAAGGACAAGCAGTCTGTCAGCGAGTATTGATCACTGAATAATCAAACGAATGACATCATATCCATCATCTTAGAGACAACCGCGACTGGATTCCATTTTTGATTCATGACCAATATTGACCGCAGATATTGATCCAATCCAACCACTATTCATTCTTTCTGCACCATTTGCCTCAGAGCAGATCTCTCATATTTCCCCTGATCCTCCTCTCTCCTCTCCAGCTCTCCCCTTCTCAGAAATGCCCTTTGAGACAGGCGTAGAGATCTTTATTCATTATCATAATCCCCTGGTCATGTCTCCTGAATACATTGCCATTTTAAACCATGCATGCTTCATTATAACAGGCCATACCCTCAAAACCTAAAGCTAAAATTATCCCACGTTCTGAAATGTGGCACGTGTTTTTCACTTTTTGAAATAAAGCCATGAATGAAGTGGACAGTCTGGTTCAGAATGAGAGCTGAAGGTGCTTATTAATCAGGGAAGTTTTTTAAGATGAAAGATTCGGGCAGCTCAGTGATTTTTCTCTGAGTTATGAGAGGATGAGCGACGACTCTTCACATACTGTGATGCTCTCAAATCATTTAGAGCTAATCTGGCATCACATCCTCGCTCAACGGCCGAATCTGTGAGACCTCACTTGTCATGTAGGTCCTTCAAATCAGCCCGACTTGCAGGACCTGAACTTTCCTGCAAGTCGGATATGGAAAGAGGTACGTCACCCAGGCAAGACATGATTTAAGTGGAGCCCTTAATGTTATTTAAAGCACCACCAGTTTTTGTTATATTAACAATGAATCAAATGACTTCATGTAATATGAACTAACGCAGAGACACTACTCGTTCAACTCTACACTCGACTGTTAAAGGCTACTGGGGTGTTTAACCCAGGAGTGACCTGGTTGATACTGGACAGACCAGATTGTCCTTGGATAACGTGGATGTCCCTTTATGAAAACCAAACTTTAGCACCACACCTTCCTTAGTCATGACAGCCATGTACTCGACTTCCTAGCCTCTTTTATCTTGTTTGTTTTCCTTGTGATTCGTCTGCAAAAAAATGTCCAGATAAATCCCGGCACCCTGCCTGTTACACATCAGAGATCTGATGTTGCTCTACGTCTGCTTGATGTTAAAAAAAACAAACAGTTTTACTAAAATGTTTGCCAATTTTTATAACAACTCTATCCAACAGTTGCTTTTCTTACTTGTGTCACATCCCTCAGGGGAATTAAATCCAGGAGATGTGACAACAACAATAAACCCAGCATTAAAAGAAACAGAAAATTGAAGTATGTGTACAAACAGCAGACTTTTTTTTTATTAACAATGGAAATAAAATTGAAGTGTTGAGAAGTTGAATCCAAACTGAGGGACTGAAGGAGAGATTGTAGCAGCTGCATGCTGGTAAAATATTTAAGTCGCCGGGAGGATTTGTTTAGGATTTATTTACAGAATATGGAAGATAATATGCTGAAAATCACCTGGAAAATAAGTATCATTATGTTTTTATCACCTGAGAATGAGCCTGTTATATCTACAGACTCTGTGGGTCCTCTTTCACGGTGTCCACCATGTTTCTACAGAAGTCCAGAATGGACAAACTAAACACCGTGTAGCAACCACTACCAATAAAAAAGGGACGCTAAGAGGCCAACTAAACTAAGAGATGTAACGTGACGGTCAACAAAAGATTTACGAGCCCAACTCACTGTCTTTGTCCCGCCACCAAGTGAGCAGGTAAAGTGCAATCTAAACAAATAAAACAACTCAAGCTATGCACACCTTTAAGGAAAGGGTGAGGCGAGAGGGTTGCAATCGGCAACTGCACCTCTAGATGGCACTAAATCCTACAAACTGGACCTGTAAATAAAGGTTACATTTATAAATGTAATCTATATATGTGACAATAAATATCAAAACAAATGTTTTAGCTTCAGTCAGTTCACACTGAATCATTCGATCATTTCTTTGGTAACTGTCTTAAACTGCCCTCCTTCCTCAGGTGGCAACTTCTCGGTCTTCTTAGTCTCTGAAAACCTGCAAACTGTGCAGCTGTAACAAATCAGTTCTGAGCGGACGTGCTCGGGCAGCTCATGTTCCTCCCTGATCATGTGGGTGAAAGCTCGTAGAAGCATTGCAGAATCTTCTTGGGCCAAATTGAATCGGTTCTCGCATGGCTGACGCGGCGCACATCTGCATAAAGTGAAATGATTCTTCAGTCGCCCCCCCTGTCAGCGTGTCAGGTGCTGTCCCAGCATGCAAGTGTTTACTTCTTCATGTGAGATTAATAGAGATGGAAGCGGTCACTTGGCCGGGTCGTGCTGGTGAGGTTTCACTCTGCGGGAAGTCGCCGCGGTGGCACATGGCGGCCTTGATTGATTCGTTTTGAAGACGAGTGTATTTTGTGACACCTCAGCTACGATCTGCAGTGCAGGAATATGTTTCATACTTTAAATATCTGTGAGAGTAAGGTAATGACCCGAGGCAGCTCTGCCTGATCAGAACCACCTATAGATGGCAAACAGGGCCACAAGGACGTTTAGTGCATAAGGCTGAAAGGAAAGGCCGTAATGTTTTGGATTCATCGTCTCCCATAACTTAGACATCATCAGGCAGAATATTAATCTGTCCACAGGCAGATAGCATCGATCTGATATGAACAAACCTGTGCCTCTTTCATGTTTGATATGCATGGATGTGTGTCACATGTCCTTGGTTCACTTTCTTTCTGTGTGACTGAGACAATGAATATGAAACTAATAAGCATGAAGAAATGGAGAGATGGCTTCAGAGGCTTACCGTCGAGTACCAGCCTCTGGATTTAGCTTTACACAGAGTTCACTCGATGGATTATTCATGGTTTGAAGCTAACAGATGAATTTCTGGAACCATAATCGCAGAATCCACCACAACAAAAAAGTTATTTATACCATTGTTACAGACCTGAGGGGGGAAAATAAATATATAACACCAACATTCCTTTCAGGTCACAGTATTTAGTGTTCTTTTATAACAAAGTAAATTCTTTGCTCGGTATCAAAGTATTAATAAAAACTGGAGCTCAGACAAAAATCCATATTTCTGAAATCTGATATAAGCTGCATGTCAGTTAGACAAAATACTCAGTGTCTGAGTTATAGTTTAAACACGTGTTTATTTTTGTAATGACTCATCTGAATTCATAAACTCCCAAATAATGACGACGAATAAAGCACTAATATTGAACTCATGTGACCGTGTTTAGTCCAGGATTTCCATTTCCAGGAAGGACAAAATAAATCTATTGTCCTCTTAAGATAAATCATCCACAACCTGGATGAGTAACTTTGATTTAGAGCATTATTGTAACCTTAAATAAAAAGTTAAATGTTATTAAAATGCATAATCTTAGTCACCTATCACCAAGTAAAATATCAATTATTGATGGACAACGAAGCAGCAATATTTTCACATCTAACTGGATGAATTGAGGTTTTATTTCAAGTAAACCAGAGTTGGTGACAAACTGAGACAGTTTCTGTGAGTTTAAAGTTTTAAAATGAAGTTTTATGATGAGTTAACAAGAGAATTCAGATAAAAGAGAGAAGCTTGAAGCTTGCGGTCGGTTGGTTTTCGAGATCATAGCGACTGTTTGTCACTCCTAAACTCACACTGGTGTTTATTCGGTTACCGTCTTGTCACCGTTCCAAAGTGGAGACGATCATTCGTTTGACTTCTGTAGAGGAGAATAACTAAAACACTGTTCACTTCTATACTTGGAGTCTGAATCACCTGATGTCTTTCCAGGGAATAATATTAAATGTATAAATAAATGGTTGAACATGTAGTAACCACAGACATGTCACGTGATCCCTCTGGCTCCTCGGCTGAATCTGATTTGACTTGATTTTGCGTAGCCATTTTTCGTGTTCCCCTCTTTGGTTAAAGCCTCTGGAGCAAATATAGTGTCATTTGCGAGAAAGCCTGCCAAGCTCCTGTTTAACAAGCAGTGACATCATTTTGAACTCCTGCTTACTTCACTTTTCTGACTCTGTGCATGAAGGGAAACACTGTACATTGTTCTTCAAGGTATGTGCTCAAAAAGTGTCTATAAAACATGAAGTAATGAGTTTGTACAGAAGCATAAAAAGGAGCGGACGGATATGAAGCTCAGAATAAATATTACTACAGCATGGCAACACCTTGAAGGCAGCGCTGGTTGGCTGGATTTTAAATGCTCGTCGATGTCCTTGTGACTTGTTCGTCACAAAAAGAGATTAGCTCCTTCAGTCTCACTGCAGTAATGTTTGAACAGATGTTAAGAGGACTGTCAAGGCTGTTTCAGTCCTTTACTGACAGCCATGTGGCCGGTTATTGTTCAAAGAGTTCCAGCGTATGTTCCTGAGCCATGTTTTTATCCTATACCAACTTTATCAAATCCATTTTCAGGAAAAAATAAATTAAATTATGCATTATGGTGCAATTAAAAATCTGTTTAAAGACCTGGGAGCAGCTGGAGAACGCCTGGATAACTGAACTAAAATGGAGAAACAGTGAATATCTGGACAATATCGAACTACATAAAAATATATATCCGTCAAAAGGAACAATAATAACAGTGTGGTTACATTTGTGGTTGCAAAAAGCTCAAATGTTACGTAAGACTTTGTGGTAATGGGAAATAGTGACACTGTTTTTCCTGCATCCCTCTCAGTCACCAGAATTATTAGATCTTATTGGCTTACTGATGAGATTTTCTCCTTAAGTACAAATGCAGAAGTGCCAAAAACTGCAGTTCCTTAAACGTCCACTTGAGGCTGGCTCCAGAAGTGAGTCAGTCTCCATAAGTCCCCATGTTTCACAGCAGAAATAAACATGTTTACAGCCTGGTACAAAAAACAGTTTTGGTCTCTGTAGCTAATTTCCCCGTTCATGACAACTGTACTGAGGGTGAATTTATATACAACTCACCTGTTCACATTATATTAAGGCTTAAAGTTATGCAGGATTAAGAGCGTGGACGCTTTGATTGACAGGTAGGTGGCTTGTCTGAGCATCTAGGCGTCAATCCTCAGGTCTGTTGATGATCTATGTCTTTGCAGATTTTAAAATTAGTTAGGCAGGACCACAGATTTTGAGCTCTTTGGAAACCTGTGGATCAAAACTTAGCTGTCAAAACCTGGTACCGAATGGATGGAAAAGAAATGTTTCGATACTTGTTAGTATCAAAGTGTTGTACCCAACCCTAGTGATGGAAGATTAACTTTCATTGATCTTTGAATGGGGAAATTCACTTTAAGTTTACATCCATAGGCCTGAAATATAAGCACATATATACAAAGGAGTGATTGGTAGCCATGTAGCGTTGCCCTGGGAGCAGTTTGGGGTCCGTGGCTTTCACCTGAGCAGTGCTCTACACTGTGGTCCATGATGGATATTATTTATTATTATTTATATTGGACTACATAAACACACCAGTTCCCAACCCAAGTCCCTAGACCCTTCCTGGATCTCGGGTTATATGACTGTTTTGTCCATGACTGGTTCTCAATAATCTTTTATTTAGTGTGGAGTGGAGCTGAGTTTGTATCTGGCTTTGTGATTAGTATGTCATATCTGTCCGAGGCTTGATCGATTTTAATGCGACGCTGTGAAATATTTCAGTGCTTGTATGGATTCGTGCCCGTTGGGGACTGAATGAATCCATTGCATTAAATATCTTGGAGCTTGCTGTGTTTGTGTGCGTCATTGTTGTTGTTGTTTTATTTACATTTTCTTGATTTGCTCTGGTCCGGTCTGGTCTGGCTTAGATTTGCTTTATCTGGCATGTGTTTGATTGGATTGGATCCCGCGTAACAGTAAATCAAGTGCTTGTTGAGTTGGGATAAGTTGCCTTCTCAGCCGAGCTTCCTACACACTGAAAAGACCGCGAGCACTCTGCAATCTATCAAAGTGTATGAGGCTAACCACACACACACACACACACACAGACACACAGTCATGTCACGTACACTTTAAATGCTGCACATGCACGCACAGATCTCTGGTTTGGCCCGTCGCCAAGTGCAACTCTTGTGAGTCGCGTGTAGAGGTTAAAAATCCTCGACAGGGAGGGAGCCATCTATTCCTAATCGCTAACACAAAAGGTTTCTCTGTTGGTCTGCTGCCATCACATTTCACTTTGTGTATAATGTAATCTGTTTAATATCCCAGTCAGTCCTTTCAACCCCAGGAACGCTTAGACAGACGTTTTTACTATAATTGCCTCATAGATCAGGTCGGCTGCGTGGGGGGGCCACGGTATCCAGGTGCTGTACATCAGCTGATCACAGCGTCCGATAAGAGCTCACCTTACCTCTCAAGGTGAGTGCATATCAGTGGGTGGCGTGTGTGTGTGTGTGTGTGTGTCCACTTGGATTCAACAGGGAGTCTTATCCATATAAAACAGCTGTAGCTGCTGCTGTCAGGCACTCTTAAGTTCCTCCTCGGCTGCTTGGTTTGATAAAAAATGAATCACCTCATATGCTTTTTTTTATTTTTTTTTTATGTCAAGCACAACCACACTGAAAATCGGTGAGGTCAGGACCTACAGGACCTATAACCTATGAACACTTCCTGTCTAGACGCTGCAGGTTTAGTTGTAGGGTTTATTCTTTGTTCTAAAGGCTGCAGTTTTCTCAATTTTGTCTATAAATTGTCAGAAAATAGCAACAAAAACGTCCAAAGTAACATCTACACATTGCTAAATTAATTACTAACTAGGGATGGGAATTGATACGATTTTTACGATTACGATTCCATTATCGATTCTGCTTAACGATTCACTTCTTTATCGATTCTCTTATCGATTCTCATTTGGGGAAAAAAGGAGAACGAACAGTTTGATCAGCATCATCTAGAGGAGGTAGTGAACTGGAGCGAGTAGTAGTACAACTGCCAACGTCTGAGCCAGCCAGACTCTCTCTCTCGTCATGGTCATCTTCTAAGAAGGCATTTGTTTAATGTGAACTGGTATAGCATGTTTTACAAAGGAGCACATCGCCCTATCATGGTAGGCAGTGTGTTATTTACCTTCCGTAGTAACCGCAGAGGTGGTCATAGCCTGGCTGCTGCTCAATTGAGATTCATCTCCAGTGCAAAGCGTTTAAAAAACACGACATTCATTTAAAAATATTGCATGTTGTGTGCGCAAATGTTTCTGCATGTTCGTCGTGTTCCCTCCCGACGCTGTTATCTCCACTTTGCAATGATTGCAAGTCGCCCTGTTGCCGTCTTTTTTGGTGAAATGCAGCCAAACTTTGGAGCGTTTGAACCGAGTGGGTGACATTGTTTACTACTCATTGCACTGCACATGCGAAACTTGCCTTAATTTGTCGTGCTTGCTGGAATCGAGCGTGCGTAACTTCTTGTGGAAGTTACGCGACGTAATTCGTGCTTTCTGGAATCGATGAGAGAATCTTTGGATAAACCGCCAAACGACTCCATGGAACTGAAACACACGGAAACCGGTTCTCAACAAGAACCGGTTCTCGATTCCCATCCCTATTACTAACCGTGCAAAACTCAACAATGGAGCAAATATTTCAAAACAGTAACAAATAAACTTTTTGGCTCTCATTTCTACCACTACAGCTAGAACAATTAGCCAATAAATGTATTAGTTGATTGACAGAAAAAGTAATCTGCCAAAACAAGTCACAAACACAAAAAAAAATCACTTTCATCATCGTTTCAGTTATCGAATGTTGAATACATCCTAGTTTTCTTAATCTTGTATGACAGTAAACTGAATATATTTTAGGGGTTTTGGACTTTTGAGTCGACAAAACAAAATATTGAAACATTTAACTTGGTAATTTCCAATATATCAAGGATAACTCTGAGTATAACACAATGTAATTCAGCTGCTTATTACCATAAAGATGAATTAACGCCTCTCTAAAAACTGAACATTACAACCTTCATGAAAGTAGAATTTAGTGCAGGTTAAGTGCGCCTAATTAATTAACTGTACTTGTTCCGTGCAATTAATTACAACTAACATTTTATGCGAGGTCACTTTTGGCTTCAGCGCCACATAAGTGATAAATAAACCGGGTTTATGGTCTTTGTGTACAAAGAGCCTCTTATTTGCAGCAATCGATCTTCAGCCAAATCTTAACCAACACAACAAACCTGTGGACACCCCAGTTGTAAAAAGAATAAAGAAAAAGAGAATGTATCTGACTTTAAACACTAAATGGTTACAACTTGTAACAATGGCGGATATCCAGGAGACCATTGGGCGACACAACATATAACACCTCAGCTACAATGAGAGCTGACTGGGCGTTTAAGGTAATTTACATTTTAATGTATCTCTAAAAATCCCAGGACAGTCACAACGCAGCCTGAGCCAAAATGAAACAGGTGGGCTATTACACTTAAAAACCCCACTTCATTAAAGGTGGTAATCCAGGGGACGTGTTTAATCTCACTTTCTAGCACTAAGGCCTCGTTGATCATTGGAGTTTTTGCACTATAAATCCCAGATATTGCCGTCAGTCAGCGGAGTGTTCATTACTGTGACAGCTTTTTCATGGATTTTCTGCTGAAAGTACATTTAAAGTACTGTCATCTCCAATTACTTGATTTATTTGTTTTATTGTATTTGTTCTACCTCCAGGTTGGGAGCGAAGGAGTTACCGAGTATCTCGTGGTCTTGTTCATAAGTGATGGGAAAATGGAGCGTGAGATGGACCAACGGGTTGGTGTGGTGTCTGAAGTACTGTGGATGCTGTACTGGAGCTGAGCTGGAAGGCAAAGCTCTTGATTTTCCAGTCCATCTATGTTCCAACCCTCACCTGTGGAGGTTAGAGGTAGGGTGAGGAGCTTGGACATCCGAAGGGAGCTCAGAGTACGGCCACTACTCCTTTGCATCCAAAAGAAGTTGTTCGGTTTGGATCTGATCACGATGCCTCTTGGGCGCCCTCCTTTGGAGGTGATCTGGGCACATCCAACTGGTAGGAGACCCCAGGACAGACCCAGAACCTGCTCGAGGGACTACATAGTCCATCTGGGAACGTCTTGGGATCCATCAGGAGGAGCTGGAATGCGTTGTTGGGGAGAGGGACGTCTGTAACGCCCTGCTAAACCTGCTGCCACCATGGTTTTTATTTGTTTTATATGGAATTAATGTTGTAATTCACAACAGTTGACCACAGCCATTACATTGTTTGTGTTGTCAGAAATCAGCAAATCAAAGAAATCTATTGTTGAAGTATTTGCCATCTGAAAAGTGAGTCGAACTCACATTTTGCAATATTTACCACATGAAAAACGAGAATAGAAATGTTCCATAGGTGTAATAATCCAGACATTATTACTGAGTCATCAGTCTTTCCCACGGGTTCAGATCACTGTGACATACAGTAACTGCTTTCTTCAAGCTTTTTAAACCTCAGCATTTCATTTCGCTCGGCGTCAGTGCCTAAAAATGAAATTATTTTAGTCCACAGAGACATAACCCTGTTGGAACAGGGTTAGCTTGGGATTTCACAGCTTTTAAAAACTGTATAAATCAGGCTTCAGCTGAATCACTGCCAAGTTTAAAGGACGACCTTGGGCTGAACGTGCTGTATATAGAGTAGAAGACATTTAGCTGAATCTATGCAGACACCGATATAAAACTAAAAGGAAGGATGAAATAAGGATAATTAAAAAGGTTAAATAAAAAAGCACTTCAGCAAATGTTGGAACATTTGTAGACTTAAACTGCAGGAAAGGGAGCTTCACATAAAGTGGAAATATGGATGAGCAGAATATTGTGAGCATCCATGAGTGATAAAGCTATTGAAAAGAAGTATAGACCACAAGAGAAATAATGAAGAAGTAAGCGTCTGAAAGAGGAGAAGGGAGGAAGAATAACATTTGATTAATCATAGACTAATGCTGGAGCAAAACAGTGACCAACCGCTGAACTCCTGCAGGGAGAAGCACAGAAATACAAACATTATCTCTTCTTTTTTCATTTGAATCTCTCATTTTCTTTCTCTCCCAGTTTTCTCACTTTCCTTCAACTCTTTTCTCACATCTCTACCTTCTCTGTCGAGGTCTTTGCAAGCCTATTTGTGTCTCATTCTTTACTTTCGTGTTTCCTTCGTGTCCTCTTTCTTTTTTTTCATGTTCCTCTTCCCTACTTCCAATCCAGTTGAGAAGGTTAATCCGGAAGGATTCAAAACTCTCCCGCACATACACAAATAAATGCATGCACACTATCACACACCAGCGAGTACTAATTCCCCTGAACCCACTGAGATTTCCCTTTTGAAGGCTTCGTCTATAAATGCTCAAACTAGGGGTGTTTCTCCATCGCAAACACCAGCTGGCTGTATCACAATCGCAGTCACCTTGAGAGAACTCGTTGTGGAAACATCAAGGTAACAGAAACAGTTTCTGCATTCTCAATGAAGCCTGGTTTCCCATGTCTCTGGACACGAGGGTTGATCTGAGAGGATTCGGGTGGATGATAGCAGGAAGGGATAGGAACAAGATCGAGAAGCCCAATAGGTCAATGAACGAATGACGTGTTGGAGTTAAGGATCGACATTGTCAAGGACTTCTAGCTGTCAAATGAAATCGATGTCTGTGGGTTCAGGCATGTCAGGTCAAAGGAAGTTTAAATCGGCTCAACCGTAGCACCGATCAGCAGAAACTTGAAGAACTGCTGAGTTTCTGAGCTCGTGATTGGAGAGTTGTGCAGGCATGTGAGTGACTTCAATGCCTGTGACACGACTTTTATAGCAATATAAGTCTGGTCAATACACAACAACAAGCATTCAACAGATGCATCATGACGTGGACATGGAAGAGTCTGCTTCGATTCAGCCTACACAAAAAATACTTTTGATTTTCTGGTCTGAGTTGATCATGCATACATTTTCTCTGACTACTTATACTCATCAGGGTGGCTGGAGCCTATCACAACTGGCATTGGGTGAGGGTGGAAGACACCTTGACCACCAAGTCTCGGTTGTTCAAAAAAGTACTAAAATTGGGGATATTGCAACATCGCTCTATTGCATTGAATCGTGGGTCAGCGTTAGACTTGAGCACCTTTTGGCTGACCAGTGTACTGGTTATGTTGGGAGATATGGTGGAGAGAGGGCACATTGTAGAAGAACAAACTAGATAAGACTGTAATACATTGTATTTTAGGAGCCAATCAGGCGCTGGAAGAGGGGAGATAGTCCTGTTTGTGTACTGAGGTGGGTCACTCAGATACTGGTGTTCAAAAGATGCAGCTTAAAGATCGTAGTCTGATGTTTGAAAGCACTTTCTAAATAACATTGATCTGACTGCTTGTATTAACTGATGTAGTCATGTGCAGTAATACAGAAAATTGAGGATCGATGCGTCTTCGGGGTGGGAAATTAACTTTTTTTTATCTCCCACTGAGATAAATGCTCAAATTCATCATCCCACTCAATGCTTGTTTTCATTTTTATGTCATTATTTTGGTGTCTGAATTCTACCAGCCACTTTCATATTTTACCACCATTTAGCTGCTGGTTGATCTTAATTTCCCACCCTGATTGAGACTCATCAAGAATCGTTGACCGGTCAATCATAATCACATCAAATCACGAGGCAGTGAAGATTCACACCTCTCCTGATTATGTCTAAATTCTTTGGAAAATCCTGGTTGAGATTCTTGCCGTATTATTTAAGTCGTTCATTCCCACTAGCAAAGTCACTTGACAATGCTGATGAACAGAGAGCTGAAGAGTCCAATTACACCTTTTGAATAAAGTGTGGGACCTTATTATCTCATTAGTAACTGAGCTGCCTGGCTTGTTAAATTATAGTCAGCAAGTTAGCTGCACAAAGAGTGAAATGTGAAGAATTACTGCGCAAATATAACTTTATCTTAATAGAGTATGATCCAACTTAATGCAAACATTAAACCTTGTTGTATTTGTTGATTTTGTGTTTGTTAATGAAGTCACATCAACCTGGTTTTAGTATGATATTTACTATGATACATGCACCACTGGTACATGGAGGAATCCAATATCCATTTTCTTTAATGAAAAGAATTCATTTCAAAACATATCATACTATCAAAATAAATTCCTAAACAAGGTTTTCCTGGAGCATTTTGTGTCATTATCAGTCTGCTACATGTTCATGTTCATGCATGTAGCGCACTCATACATCCATGATTAGTCACAAGCTACAATGTGACAGCAGGATAGTGAGGAGAGGTCAGATAAACCCCTTGAACTGAAATGGTTCAAACCCTGTAATCTTGGCTTCAAATGGGAGATATTAGGAAGAGAATTGCAGATCAGGAGGTGTAACCCTTGTTTCCACTAAATTAGCTCTGGTTCTGTTCAGGATTTAACTATAAATAATATTCTTATTAAGAATAAATGCGAATACGGTTGGTCTACGCTGCTGTATTTTAACATCTGCCATAACGTTGGTATTTTCTGAGGTGGTAAAAGTCAAAAGTTTTGAGAATTTCATGTAACATGTAACAAAAAAAAAAACATTACGTGAACATTAATTAAGTCTTGAGTACAGAAGCATTTTCAAAACTGGTAAAAATCCCCAAAATAAAACAAAAAACACATAAACCCTGCTCTGGGGATCCGGATATGAGATCCAAAATTTACTTTGGTATAACATACTGAAGGAAATGCGAGTAAAATCTTGAAAATAAGCAAGAATTTAATCATGTGTCAGACATATTCTAACCCTAGGTGTATACTTGCAGTGTATACACTAAGTGCACATGTTGGCTGTAGCTTATTTAGATTCAAAGACCAACCCCTGGCCCCACCTCCTGACTCCTCCACCGCCTACACAATACTTGGCCAGGATTGTTTCTTTGACTTTGGCTAATACAATTCCAATATCTGAGGGCTCTTAAAACCTGATTATGCTGCTCCGGCTTTCCACAACACCGCCTGACAGTCTGATGCTAAGTAAGTAAAGTGATTTGCTCCTGAATTAATAAAGTCGTTGAATAATCTAATTAGAACGGGGTTACAACAACTGTCAGACTCTGTTAGACTTTCGTCCGTCTGCTCCCGGAGGACAGGAGGTTGTAAGCTGCCATAAGACACAGAGGGAGAGGCAGGGGTATTAATCAAACGCACACCTGCGTTGCACCGGCCCATTTTTCATTCTTAGACGCACGGACGTAAATTTAAAAGCTCTTAATATCTGTTATTTACAGCGTGGTGTTATTGTTACAGCGCGGCTGAAAGGGTTCAAATGCACCTACACTTCGATGAATCACCGCGCTATTATCATAAATAACTCTGTTTTTCATTGTGTGGCTAAATTTAAGACATAAGCATTGTTTCTTGTGCTATGAATTCAAAACAGGACCAGATTCAGCAAGATCTGGCTTTTAACCTGCCCTGAACGTCTGCTTGATTACATTCATATATACAGAAACACTTCCACCTGCATGCACGCAGATATTCATGAATTTGAATTGAGCAAATGCTTGTGTAAGGCATGTAGAAAGCTAGACTCAACACTCAAAGCAAGAAAACAGAATTACTTTTAAGGAAACTCTCAAAACAGGGATCAGGATGATAGTAGGCTTTTAACTGCTAATTATTTATTTGCACAAGAGACACAGCTTGGCTACAAAAGAGGCAATTCAGCCGGGACTCCCTCTTGTTCTTTACACATGTAGATTCAAGAATATTTCACTTCACAACATGTTTTTATTTTATTTTACACATGCAGCTTGAGTGATAGTTTATTATTTATGTGAATTCTTTGGAAGAATACAAATTAAACTTAAAGATTTTAATGACATTCAGCATTCAGTGTCAACATTTTGATCACCTAATAAAAAGTAAGTGGTAGTTGTAGCAATAATAAGTTGATTATTGTCTTCCTGCTTTGCTTCTGGCCAACACAAAGATCCATTCCAGGTGTCAAGGATTTCTTTCCACAATTCAGTTAACTCGAGAAACCTTCTACAGCCAAAAAAACAACAAGTTTATTCTTCCCACAGATGGAGGAAACTTTTGCCTCTACTTCTTTAACACATGCAAGGACACCTCTCAAGGTGAGGGACTGTCCGCGGGAGGAATTTCATTAAACCAAAAAAAAGCAATTACTATGAGAGTGTGCGGTAGCATCATGTTTTCACCCCTTGCTACCGAAGTCAGACATCAACATTATGAACCGCCCTATTCATTAGTGTCCATCAGGGGAGTTTGTATCTCACTTTTTCTGTTGTTTAAAATGCATAGACAGATGGAAAGATGGAGTAATTGGTAGATGGTGGGTTGGGTATATGAAGGATTGTGTCAAAGGATTTTTAAGTAGACCACAGAGGTATTAGAGCTCCTTCACATTAACTCAGTATGTCAAGGTGACTCCCAAGACAATACAAAAAGTACTGCAGCAGAGAAGAAATTTATTTGTCTGATTTAAACTCAATTTTTAATGAGTTTGCCTCCTGTTGAACATGTCAAGACAGCAGCAGTTACTCTGCCGACTACAAATCTGAAATACCACCTCTTGGTCTCGAATGAATACGATGACATCTTAAAATTATTTGAACTTAATAAACGATTTGTAGTCATGGCAGCTTCAAGTTTGGTCCTAAAAATACCAGCCAAGAAAAACAGCCCTGCCTTGAGAAATGTCCGTCAATGCGGTGGTTTTGTTCAGCGGCGGAGTCCACTATGGCAGTGCAGATGAAGCCAAAGTTCACTAGTCCATTGGTCACTACGACAGAAGTCTTTATTATTATTAATAAACTTAAGTAGTTGCACCCATAAATACATAACACCCTGAATGTAATTGTCAGGGATGGATGGATGGAGTACTTTACTGATCCCCAGCGTTACAGCTGCAGTTACATGTAAGTCTAAGTAAAGTGAATAAAGTCTAAGAGAATGAAGAACATATACTGTAGCTCTATCTGTGTAAAAATATACATATAACTCTACAACAGCATTTTAGAATGAAATGTACATTATGTATTCTTATTCAGAGTCCTCATGAGTCAGTGCAAGTTATCTATTATATGTCCATTATGCAATATCTACCCTTCAGAGAAGTATCACAGGATGAGTCTCCTCTCCTTGCACAGAGGGCAGTTGTTATAGATCGTAATGGCACTGGGCAGGGATGACTTGTAGCTGTAGCTGAAGGAGCCTCCGACTGAACACGCTCTGTTATTTCTTACTTTAGTCTCATCAGCTGGTTGCAGATAGTCGTGCAGGCAGAGTCAGAAAAACCTGCTCAGCACAGAGCAATTGGAAATGGAAATTATTATTCTGCTGTAATATCTGCAGAGACGCACACCCTGTCTCATTTAGACAAGCTATGACTGCGACTGCAGGCCACGCGCACAACAAGACAATCCAATACAAGTCTGTTGTTGTTGCCTATACGGCTGGATGATTGTGTATTTAGCAGACATAACCACGAGCTGGCCAGTACAAAAATCACACACACGCTTAAACACACTGTACGGATGCTGGAAACGGATGATGTGATTTGTTCAGGCAGCAAAATAATCTTTGAATTTGATTATTGGGAAAATGTACTTCCTCTGTTTGTGCCAGATGATTGTCTGGACTCTCTGGCCCTTCTGGTGTTCTTAACCTCCACCGTTAATGTCACCATCACTCTCACATATCATTTGTGACAACTGTGATGAAAGAGATAGAACTCCCAGCTGAAATACCACTGATCTCTGTACGGCTGCATTTTAAGCTTTAAACTGCTCTGTTTTTCCTTCACTGGGTGAATTTTCCAGGAGCTCTTTTGAACCTGACTATCCCACCACTGAAAGGCGTTTGATGGAAGGACACGTGAGACAAGCTGCTGCCGCTGTTTGAGTGTGTTTCACCTCTGTTTAAAGAAAAAGAAAAAAGCAAGCTCGAATTGCAAACCACTGGAGGTAGGCAAAAGTTTCAGGGATGAGTCTAAAGAAAACCCTCAGTCAACACAGAGACTGCAGCTGCTCTCAGCATTTCCAACAGACTCAGGAGAGAAAAATTTACTCTTTTATTCAGTCGGGTCCTGTGCCATAAAATATCTGCTGTTTTATTTCAACTAAACAGTTCATAAAAGCTGATAGCACTGATTTTCTCCCACTATAAGGTACTAGGGTGCAAAATTAGATTCTGCTGTTGGTTTATTGCATCCTACAAATCATCTAAAAGACCTTTGAATTACTGAAAAGTATCAAAACACCACATAAGACAGCATGTAGGACAAAACAAAACTGTTTTGGGGTCTTTGAATGTGCCTTCGCCATCAAATAGTTCCCTTCAACCACAAAATATAATGCAAGTGAATGCTATTTACTGTATTTTCAGCAATCTAGTGAATATTACGAATGATGAAAATGGTTATTATGCTTTCATAACAATGGTAAAAAAGAAATGCAGTGTACTGTAAATTATTAATACGCTACTACTACTGAAAATCACCTTTAGTTTCCTTGACAAATACCTATGGTGGCCTCTAAGTACCTGTATCCTAACTTGGACAGTTGTCCACCTATCACCACTTCACCACAGGGGTTCCCCAGGGCTCCATACTGGGGCCCCTTCACAACTTATCTAGGTCCGGTTATCCACTTGCATGGCTCCTCATATCACTGATATGCAGATGACACTCGGCTCTATCTGTCATTTCCACCTGGAGACCCCTCAGTCTCTGCATAGACATATCTACATGGATGAAGGCACACCACCTCCAGCTGAACCTCTCAAAAACTGAACTGCTGGTCCTCCCAGCTAAACCCATGATACACCATGACATCAACATCAAGACTGACTCTTTATCTCTTGCCTCTTCCAGGGTAGCAAGATACTTAGGAGTCAGTCTATTTTTTTTTCTTTGAAAAAAGCATGAGCTAAATAATTAAATGTAAACATTAGGAGAAAGAACCTGCAGATCAAAAAGTGCATCAAAATGCTGAAATGCTTTACAATTTGTAGAATTTCTTTCATGTTTTCTTTTCTTTAATGTTTCTGTTTCTTTGCTCTTGAATGTCTTTTGTCCTTAGGGACCACCGTAGACCTGATCCTTTGATAGAAAATGTTGCATCTCTACTACAAAGTGCTTAGTTCTCTTCTACCTCTCCTTTGATTTATTGGCTCTCAAAGGGAAAATATATTACCTGTAGATAATTGCGTTTTTTTGTTGTTTTGGTTTGTTTTTAGTATTTCACTTTATCTGACAGTACAGTAGAGACACAGAAAGTGCAGGGAGAGAGACAGGATGACATGAAGGTAATGGCCTCGGGTTGGACCTTGACACGAAGCATGCACTACCAGTGAACTACTGGGGCGCCAAGATGAAATCATGTTTACCACAGAAAACATGCAGAGAAAAGCCCATTCAGCCCTGAGTAGTGACTGCAGGTTTCTTCTCAGGCTGTATAAAGCAAAAAGCAGAACAGGAAAGGAACATCCCAATATGTAGCTCATCGTTATCTCAAATGGGGATTAGGAAAACTTCAAAACTGAATGAAATTATTAAAAGCTGCTTTTTTAGCGTTTACAGCTTGGGCACTGACCTTCATCTCCACCCCAGACCCTAAACGTTACATCAATGTAAGGTCTGTTAACTCACTGCAGCACATTAATGCACATCTTCCTTTGACTACATTTTTTTTTGGACTACTGCCTTTGATAACTAGCAAATTTAAATATTCTGCATACCATGAACTTTTGCACATTACCAGGGGAATACATTGCTCATCCCTGCACAAAACCAGCACAGCTCTTTACGTTTAAATACCATGCCGCAGTATGTTTGTAATATCTGCCTATGCTTCTTGATGGTTGAGTACTTTTGATTTTATCTTGTTTACATATTTGGCATTCACCAAAACAATAAAACCTACTTGGCAATAAACCTGATGCTGATTGATATTAATCATCTTGTGTAATGCTACTCAGCCAATTAAGCATTCTAAGTAAGATATACTCAAAAAGAGACAAGACAGCAGAGTCAGAGAAAAGTAGCCTGCTGTGAAAAGAGGAAAGTTTCTTCTCACAGGCAGTTCAAAACCAATAAAGTTATGTCTCATATGTTCCAAGACTGTGGTGACTGTTAAAAGCAGCAATGCTTAAGAGGATCTTTTGAGAAAAACAGTCTAAGAGCCCAGCATGATCAGTCTACCAGAATCCTAACGATTGGTTTTCAATATGTCGCAAATGATCCAAGACCGAAGTGATTATTAAAAGATTACAAACATAAAAAACATTACAAGACAAAACTCTGAGGATCTTTTAAGCAGACATACCCACATAGAGAAAATTAACGATCTAAGAGGCCCAATATGATCATCCAGAATCCGAAAACATAAATTCCCTGGTTTAGCAAAACAAGACATAAAAGTCCCACTTTGCCTTCAAAGGCAAGAATAGACAGACTCTTACATGTTTATTCCTCACTTGGGCAAGTCAAGCTATGTCTCATTATGTTCCAAGACTGTGTTGATTACACCACGAAGGTTACGAAACAAACATACCCACTGAAATCCAAACTGAGGACATCCGAGAGCCAAAATATGATCAATCAAACCCTAACATAAAAACCCACAATATATATCCAAATCTCCAAATTGAAAACTGAATAATAACTGAATAGTGAACGGTATGTCCCCCCCTTTGTGAGTGGAAACTATAACCTTGGGAAAAAATAGCAACTGTTTGTTCAGCAGATCCATACGAAACGCCTCTAAAAAGAGAGTAAGGAAATATGCAAATGTGAGTCTGGCGTGTGATGTTTATTCTTTGTAATGAAGCCTGACACAGGCAAAGGCTGGAAGTTAATTAAGCATTGTTCAGCACTGAACTGTTTGGTGGTTAAATGCAAAATGAATGTAATAATGAGCTTCTTTTTCTTACCCCCCCCGTCCTCAGACTCATTGCGATCGTGAGTTTAAATCCTGTTTGAAAGTGGATTATAATTAATGTGTTGGTGGAGAGATCCTGACCAGCACTGTTCCACTGGAAGTCCACTTTATTCTGCTGTTAGAGGATTATTAGCTCAGAACTAATTATTTGCATTGGTTTTTACTTACTTGGGCCCTGTGGCCTTTTCTCCCAAGGATCTGTTACATCACAGCGAGTCTGGCCTCAGGCATTTCCTTTCTCCAGTCAAGTGTGCTCGAGACTAAGCAAGCAATTTATGCAATGGAGTGGAGAGAAGGTTTTTTTTTTTTTTTTGCTTTTCAAAATAAAAAACTTTTTTGTGTCAGCACATAATGCCTCGATACCGCCCACCCTATACGCTTCAATGACACTCGTTCTTCTTTTGCAGCGTTGAGAATTAAAGTTAAATAAATCATGATATTTATGAGACATATAGCAGCGAACCTGCAGTATATTTGTCACTCAGACAGTAGGGGGGAAAAAAACACACCCGTGCCAAGGCTGGTTTGTCTCCTGCCAGCAGCAAAATAATCACATTAGTCTCTTTTCATCTCTCCTCCCACCACCTCCGTCTCTGTCTTCTTCACCGCAGTCATTATGTCTCAATGATCCTCTCTCAGTCCAATTCTCCCTCTCTCTCTCTCGTACTCGCCCTCTCTGCCAAAGTGCTTCTCTCTGCAACGGTAATTCTCATTAATTATCACTGCAGGCATGTTCCAGTGCCAGACAGCCCCAGGTGGCAAGCCTCGGTCAAACCTCCCTGTTCCTGTTAAGGGGTGGGGTGGGGGAGTCGGGCTTCACTGGAACAGGCGGGAGGTCAGAAATCTTTACCACCCATCAGTGTGGCAGAACTTTACTACATCTGGGAGATGGAGGTGGATTAACAGGTTGGTTACGACTGATTGTGGAGGCCAAAGCCGGATTGAACATATTTTTTCCCCCCGTAGATTTTCAGATTTCAGATCATCTGTTTGGTCGCGTTCATTTAAGCTGCATGCACGCATTGACAGGACTTTATTCTGGACTTTATTGCGAGACGTTCTCCAACTGTAATGTGAATAATAATTCTTTGCTACTCCCATCTGATGTATGTGAGCATTGGCTCCTCCCGATTTCCGTACACCTTTTGTCCTCTGGGGTCAATCAGTTCTGTGTTACACCTTTTAGTCTTACTTCAGTCCAACCCATTACCACAAGAGTGACACCAACAATCGTGCAATTAGTCACAACTAATCACACTCCAATCTGCATGTTTGAAATGTCTAAAAACGAGGTTGAATCTCCGATTTTCCACAAACAGTTCATTTATCCGGTAGGATCTAATAAACCCTTCGGCACTGACTGCATGTCTGCGCGTTCAGACACAAAAGTACAAAGCAGATCCTCCCGGACAGACCCACTTTACTCCAAAATGTAGGTAT
This sequence comes from Larimichthys crocea, assembly GCF_000972845.2. Lineage (NCBI taxonomy): Eukaryota > Metazoa > Chordata > Actinopteri > Sciaenidae > Larimichthys > Larimichthys crocea. Next base: position 22,397,310 of record NC_040021.1, read on the forward strand.
CCAGATTGGACTAGTACAAAGTCTCTCTCCAGGCCAGATGGTGTCACAGCAGATACAGTGGGAGCGAACAAACTCCGAAGATCAGACGAACGCTCCCTCTAGACAAAGTGGAAGATAACACGCAGGAGGAAAAAACAGCCTTGGGGGGATTAAGAAAAGTGTAAGCTCTCCTGGGAAAATGATGACACTCCGGATAATGGAGGAATCCAATCTGCATCGGCGCAGCTTCGTAATCCTTCACCTTTCTGGCCTCTGTCCCACCAGGGGGGGATGCTTTTCCCCATCGCTATGACAACATAGCATCTCCAAAATACAAGACGTGCCTGAGAGGCCATCGTGCCTCATTAGGGAGTGAATGAGAAATCCAGTAACGTGTGGTTGGGAGGGGGGGGTTTGTTTATCGCATTTTTGCAACATATTTTTATACCTGCTGTACATTGATGACATTTTTCCCTCCGAGCAGTGTTCAGTTTTAGCAGAAAGTTCAGTTTTGGCTTTTTTTTTTTTTGCAGTCAGACAAGTTCTCCCTAAAACTTATAGAGAGAGACCATAATCTATAACTCTCTCAGCAGCACAAGCTGCCGTGTGGCCTTCCCCCACAAACCTCCTCCAGCCACTGAGGGGAATATAATATCTAGTGAAATGAGACGTACAAATCTAAACCCAGCAGTCCAGCTGACATGTAGCAGCAGGTAATTATTAAGTTATGCATATTAAAAATCACAAAACTTTATAGCTCGGAGCAGACAATCTCTTCTTGTGAAACTCTACGTTGATAATCAGCGGAGGACCATCGCTACAAGAGCTTAAGGTGTGCAACGTGTGCAGCAGCAAACAGCGTAACGGCGGCTCAGTGGTTTAGATGTAATTATGATAGGAGGAATAGTAATGCAAGCTGTCACATAATCACATGGGTTTGAGCTGAGATGTTTTCTTTTTAGGCTCTGCGTGTAGGGACAGAAAATAAGAATGAGAATCTATCATGTTGAGTTTCTCAAATGCAAATCAGACGGATAAATCATTGACAGCAGTGTCAACATATATTATCAGCTTCTATTTGAGACCAGCCGAAAGGAAACCCCTCAAAACGCTCATCATGAATGCGCCACAATGTAAATCAACAGTGTGTACACAGCGCCGTACATCACGAACCCAACGACCAGCAAAAGAAAAATGAGCCTCAACCACTTCAAAAAGATTGATTCACCGTCAATACCGATGCAAATGCGCCTAGATAGATGAACGGCATCATAATTTAGCAGATTATCGGCCAGCAGATGCCAAGATATGAACCATAAAACACATCAGAGGGAGCAAAACAACAGCCAGTCAGATCACCATCGAGCATCGAGCCAAAACACCCACTCTCAATGTTCATGTTAGAGGAAGCAGCAAACACTTACCTTGATGAAGTGCCGATCCTCTGTGTCCCTGTGGAAAACACATGCACTGATAGTTTGTGTTTAAAACAACGTTCAACAGGCCAGCAGGTCTATTTCAAAAACCAGCAGCCAGCTCAGATGTAAATATGAAAGGCTTCAATTCAAACCTTTTAGACATTCCCAACTTAAATAGCCAAAACTGAGAGACAAATGACAAATAAATCAGCATTACATTCAGTCATAAACATTGCATTCACTGCAGAGCTAGAAACCAAATGGACCTTTATGGAGTCTGTCATATTATAGTCCAGCATTGTCACAACGTCTTTCTCCAAACTGTCCTGATATTCTGCTCTCAGATGATGTTTCATGAGCTAGAAAACTTCCTTAAAACTTTGCTTTCTCCGTCGTCTTGTCTTGTTTTCTCACTTTCAACAGCAAGCTGAGGCTAAAGTCTCCAAACTTTCCACATTGACACCAGCTACCTACCATCCGTTGCATTGCTTAGCAACAGGTGGATTAAACCCCTGTAGTTGCATTCAGTAACACATTGTACATGTAGGGTGTAAATTTGCAGAAAGTATAGTGTAGTGGCATGAAAAGTACATAAGTACAGTGCTTTAGTAAATGTACTTGATCAGTGTCGTGCGTTCCAGTCGATTGTGGATTCTCACTTACGTCTGTTTGAACAAGCTGCCTTTACCTATAAGTCTTTGTATCGTCATTTTACCATTAAAATCCCCGACCGCTTCCTGCCCGCCTGGTTTCCTGCACTCAGGTCCTTTGCTTTGCTGCCTCGTACACACCCCGTGATATTAATACATCCGTGGTTTGAGGCAAACATCTAATGTACTGAAAAAGCTTGGCAGCAGCAGCGGGGTGGTGCCAATGTGATTATTCTGCCCCATTCCTCTACAAAGCTGTCCTGAAGCGATATGATTGGAGTGCCAGCAGGATAGTTTGCTTATGAAAGGCTACATGAGCAACAGCGGCAGAGTTTGCAAATGAGCTTTGCATGCGCATTGACAGATGTAGGTAGGCCGCCTTATTACAGAGGAGGCTCTGATTGGATGCATATTATAAATATAATGCTGCTCCTCGTCCTCTAACAGAGTCGATGTCATTTTAACTCCCTTGTTGAGCTTGTATGCACCCTCACCCTCACACTCCGGCCCCAGCACATGGTAGCATAAAGAAGCATCGGCCACCACGGGCTGGTAGAGCATTTGAAGCCTCTTGTTGCAGACACTGAAGCCTCTGAGCATTGGCAGGAATTAGTGCCAGCTCTGGACCCGTCTTGTAGAGGGCCCCTGTGTTCCCAGCCCACTCTCCTCCGAGGTAATTATAGAACCACGACCATCTTCTCCTTCGTCTACAGGAAGCATTATGCCAATTGTAGAATGTTGATGCAATCATCACATTGCTTAAATTGTGAATACGGCTCTCAAAATCAGAAAAACAGTCAAGATCTTGGTCGCATCCATGACAACGACTCAAGTCTGAAGCCCCACACATTTCGTCCCCTCACAGCCTGTCACCCTCATGGATATAATGATGGTGAGCGCTTCATGCATATTACACCATCTTCCATGATATGCCATATCTAAAGATTATTTATATATATTCTGTATCTATTTATAGCAGGATATGAATGTGATTCTGTGTTTCATTATGAAAATGATTGAATAGCCTCAGTTTTTCCACAGTTAACGTCAAGATAAGGCAGTTTTTATTTCCAAATGCTACATTATTCATCCAGACTTATAGGAAGGAATGTTGAATGAAAGATGTTTTTCACTATCTATGTAAAGTCATCTTGTTTCTGAAGTACATTGGAAAAAGAGGAACCTGAAGCCAGACAAGGTACAAAGACATCAAGGCGAAGGTTTGAAATGAACAGGAGGTAAAAGATTGACTGTTCAAACTGAATGTAATCTTAAAAAGCTGATGTTCAATTGTGCTAAAATATACTTTAGAGTACTTGAGAGATGTTAAAATAAACTGCAGACTCCAAAATGCAAACACCAACCGGAGACAGCTTATCGCACGGTGACCGGAGGGTCTACTAAGGGAGGGAGATCCAGATCCAGAGTGGTGCAAGGTCGGCAGTGGCAGATACTTCAAGGTGCAGGTGCTAGGAAAGACCTTTAAAGGAATAATGAGCAGGTAAATTAAGAATTAACTAGGACTCACGATGAATAATCAGAAGAGCTCAAGGTTGGTCTGTTGGAGGAAGTCCGGTACTTTCTGTCTCAGTTTGAGTACGACCATTGTGCATTTATTGGAACCAACGATTGCAGCCTTTTAACGCTTCTTCTACAATGCTGGTGGTCCCTCCCCCCTTCAGCTATGGAGCCAAACTGGCGACTATTGAGGGCGAGAAGCGTCCAGGGTTCCATACTCAACTTTTTGACCGTTATGAGTGCATCCATCTGGATATAACTTCAAACATTAAGTCGTTAGATTGTAGTGGGTCTCTACAAGTATTAAAAGACAAATGTGTGTATCTGTTCTTCTTCAAGAAAAAGATCAATGGCCCAATAAAAGGGGGAATTCAGAGGGAGTCATTAATCTATTGATTTTAAATGCACAGCACTGACATTTAACTTTTGTTTCAGGACGGGAGAAAGCAATGACGATGATAAATTTTTGTTAGTCGCAGCATTATCCGGATGTTTTCTTATTACTTTTCCCAACGACATGATTACCTTTAGTGCTGGCAGCTGTAGGTTGATATAATTTCATCCAGTACAAAAGCTACACAGTCACTCAAGCTCCCTATGAAAATCAGATCGTAATCAGCCATATACCCAGGGGGCGCATTACTACAATCGGTCATTAAAACACTTGACAGCTACAGGAACATATTACCTCTGAAATTGCTCTGTTCGACAATTTGGCAACACCTCTGTGTTTTTACAGCTTTGAGCTGATTTTAATGACAAACTCAACAACTTGCAGAAAGAACTGATTTATATTTCTTCTTCGTTAATTTACAGAAAATACCTTAAGAAGGATGAGGACGTACAGTGAGGATGATTTTTTTCCAAGTATTGAATATCTACGGTAAATTGTGTCCCATCAACCGGAGATACTAGCTGTTATTTCCCAGCACACAGATCTTCTATTTGAGGAGAGAGAACACTGAAGGATGAAGCAAATCTCTTTTGGTGGCCCAATCTCGGACCGAGCACTCACTTGATCAAGTTGACATTTAGCTTGAACACAGAGGTCACTCCATTGCCTTTGTGGATTGGAAATCAAATGAGTTTTAAGATGGTGTGTACTCAGTTTCTCCATTGTAATCTGGTGGAAAAACCGCAGTGTTGCTGTGCGCTTTAAGAAAAAGAGACGAGCTGAGAGTGTCCTGGTTTGCATCCCAACAAAATGAGATGTGATTTTAATGTGATTTCAAAATTATAGCCAGAGAAAATGAACTTCATGATGAACTCATACGGTGGAGGCCGCTTTAATCGCCCTCAGATTCCCTTTAGCTGTTTCGATATCATCAGTTTGTGCAGTGCAAATCTTCTACCTCTGCCCTTATTAACAGTAACTGACTGCATGGTTTACCGAGGCAGCAGTAGGTGGACAAATTGGTATGTTTCTATTTTCTTGGGTGGATTTAGCTGTTGAACGTCAATTTATTATGTTGGACCAAGACAGGCTGCTCTGTGACTCGAGGGGTTGCCAAGACACAAAATCTAACCTTGTCTTTCAATCTTTGTTTGTTTTTTTCCTATAAAAATCCAATGTGGCTGCACTGGAAATGTGTCCGGATATGTTGTCTACATTGGTTTCTGAGAGAGTCCCACAAATTAATAGTTCACATTAAATGGTGAATGTTCAAAATATGTGTTGTATTGCATTATACTGCAGTGATAAAATGCTTTATTTCTGTTGTCAAAAGGCAAAAACACTCCCTTACACATGTAGCGGAGGGTAAACCCAGTCTATACCTCGTCTTTTCACCTGCAGAAATAATAGTTCAGATGTTTGGTTACCCGAGGGCTGGCTGTATGCACAATGGAAATCAATATTAAACCGAAATCTCAGTCTTTGTAAGAGAAAAGCTATTACTCCAGAGTTATTTTCATATATGAGTAGGTGATTATTTCCCCTCTGAATATCAGACTGCAAACACTTGTTTATCTCAGCCAGAGCAGTGTTAGCCTTCTAAAACTGGGACAGATGAGGCGTCACAACATTATATTTAGGTAGAAATGCTCAGGCGTGACATTCATCTGTGGACAGATGGTCATTGGTTCTTGTTGCATTGCAGTGCTATAAAAATAGCATCACTTTGTTTTATTAGCAGAGAGTAAACAAAAGGGTTCAGCTGCTGGCTCTATCATGGCACCATGCATTCAAACACACTATTTATTCACTCATTCATAAAGCTTCTATCTGTGTGCCTTGATATAACAGATACATGACTCTTGATGCTGTGATGAACCTTATCAGACCCAAAGAAGTTCTGATCATATTTTTGTTACACTCCTTATGTGGATGGCTTTTCTTGTAGCGTTTATGTTCGCTGAGCTAGGTGTGTGGTTCCTTTTATCCCGATTGGCTCCAGCTGGTGAGGCGTGGCCATCATCGCCTTCTAACTTCCTCAAAGATCTTGTGGATCCTGATTGGAGGAGCACTTGGTCTGGCCCTCCAATCCACACGATGCAATCTGGGGGGCTAGGTAAGTAAAGTTTGGACAACCTGACTGTCATGGTAGCTGGGTCTCTCAGTTGTATTAACTTTTTTGATAAGGTACTTGTTAACTACCTCAAGACTGGGCCAGATATCGTTAAATATTGATCACACACACAGAAATACTTTGTTTAAAATCAGTTTTCGTGTGCTGTTTTCTTGTTTTTCGGCTTATTAAGTAAAAGTTAGACAGTTTCTGGCTTCGTCTAGGAAGTTAGGACTCTCATTTTCAAGAGTCCTCTTTTGGTTTTATTTATTACTTTGTTTTGAACAGCATTCACTTGCTCCTTTGCTCTTCTAGTCTCCCTCATTCTTTTTTTTTTGTTTTTTTTTTATTAATCCGAGCTCGAGGCAATAAATAACTTTATTCTGTAAAATACATCTGGGTTTATGTTGCTTCTTTTTCCCTAGACGAGCTGTGTCACAACACTGTAGCTGTGACATTTCATAATTGGCATGTGCTAAGAAACAGCTGATATGGTTTGAGGCAAATAGCACCAATGTGCTCATTTGTAAAGAAGTTTACGCTTTTATTTTTAAGTCCTCGAGCCAGTCTGACTTAGAAAGTGAAAGTCAGCCACCCTCTCTTCAGGCTGATTATAAACTCAGATCGACACTGGCTGATCAGTGGTACCCAAACGACAAAAGAAGAGAACAACATGGCTCATAATTTGTGGTTTGCTGACATTGTTTTTAAAGACTGCAGCAAATTGTTGTAAATATGCAGCAGTGAGGACATTGTCTGTCATTTTTGGAAAGTATGATGCTCCCTCTGAGTCTGCCACAAATGTTTCCAAATATTTTTATGTATTGTTCCATGTATCGATGTTTCCCAGTGAATGTCCTTGTGACAGTCGAATCTTTTCAGAACAAGAAAGCTTGGTGCTTGAAGTATTGAATCCAAAATCTAAAGTCTCACTTTGTCCCTTTCTCTTGGATTCCTTCATTCAAGGCTGGGAGAAACTCCAGCACCTTTAGTTACAGAAAATGGATGGATGGATGGATGGATGGATGGATGGATGGATGGATGGATGGATGGATGGATATCAGCACTCTTTTAAAGTCTGTTTTGATGCAGATCAACATCACCCTGATGCAAATTACAAACCTCTTAATATTTTAAAACATTAAAATAAGTTCAAAGAATTGTGCGGCATTGTTGTTCATAGTTTCATATCCTGTTCTATAACTTAATATAACTTCATATCCCTGTTTTATGACTTAACTACACAGTATAAAAATATAAACCCAACACTTAATTTGCTCCCATCTTTCAGGAGTTGTGAGTATAAAGTTCAAGACTCATATAAAGGTTTATTTTTCTTTTTGTTCAAAAATTAGTAAAAAAACAATCTTAGTGCGGACTCAAGATTCTGATTGGCTACTCGTTAATATCAGGGTAAGCCAATCAGAGGCAGGGTGGAGCAGACAAACTGCACAATCTGTTTTCATCCCCCCTTTCTCTGAACGATCCCGTCCTGTTTGTTACAGTAGTCTTGTTAGCCGTCAAACGTATGAAGCAGCCTTCTTGCTCATGTTGTGATCGCCGGCAGTATTATCCCTGCGAGCGATGTCACTCCGGCTTAGGCGTCTTGCAGGAGCCCCGGTCACTGTGTAGCAGGACGGCCTCATCGCTGACTCATTCCTCTGCTGAGTGCACAGCGAGGTTATGTCATTCCAGCGGGCGTACACACTGGGCAGGAAACAGCTTCTGCCAGGCTGCATCACAGCATCGCTGCTCCTGTTTGGATGAACACAGCTTATTCTCTTTGTGCTCAGTGTGAGGCTGTCAGTAAAGGCCGCGGTCGCCTCGCTTTCAGCTCACTGCGCTGTAAATGAGAGCATTCACACGTAATTTGATTTGAATTACAGCCCCGAGGAGTCTGAGCACTTGCACATGTCTTCGTAGGTGCAAAGGAAGGTGTGAATGAAAGAAATGAGGCTCTATGTGTTCTAATGCACTCATTTCTGAATGAAAGAAATGAGGCTCTATGTGTTCTAATGCACTCATTTCAATGAGCTTTCGTACTTAGGCGAATCGCTGCAGGGTTGTGCGTTTATTCTGTGTTTTCATTTGTGATGAAACTATCAGAAAATAACTTTTTATTTCACTGATTTTTCAGCCTTCTCAATACACACTCCCTTACTCTCATTCACTGCCTGTGTCGCTTAACCACCGCTCGCTCTCTTTTTCAAACCATCGGACACAAAACAAAGGAAACTTCTTCGCTACTTTGCAGCGTAGACTGCAAGCCAGACACAGATTTAGAAGCTGGGTACATGAAATAAACCAATCCTGAACACAACAGGTAGAGTATCATAGTTTAGTCCATGAATCCACCTAGAGTTTCATCGCAGTTTGACGTTCTCTTCCCGTTCTTCCAGTGCTGGATTCAGTCTGAATCGGACCTCACATCAGAGTACTGCGGGCTTTTGTTGTCTGTCATGTTAACCAGTATTAATGATTTTAAGGTTAAGGGATGTGACTTGTTAGTCGACTGACCCCTTCAACTCTTTTCTGACTTTCACTTGACAGCTCAGTGCTGACGCTTGAACCGACACTTCAGCTTCAATAAGGGCTTATACTAAAAAAAGGACACTTTCCATTTTTAATCAGTAGTTTTTGCATCACTCACAAGTTGTATTTCCACTGCCACTTCAACTACTTTTAGTGTTTCAAAGGTTTCAAGTGCAAATTTGCAGCCGTGAGCACATGTGAATGTTTTTAAAAAGGCTGAGTTCATCTTTACCTGGTTACCATTGGTGATGATTTCATGAGTAATGGTCCACTGACTCGTCTATTGACTTATTTATCTGTTTAACTGTCATTCTTTGACTTTGAGGCTAAAAAAGGTTTGAAAGTATTATTTCCCTGTTTTTAGATCCTAAGTTGCCTTAGAGGTCCTCAAGGGTCCACCTGAATCCCAGAGACCCAACTTGGGAACAATATGGGTTCAGTTCCATGTTTTATACAGTCAAACTGATCTATTGTAGCGAGTCTTGGGTCTGTTTTATGTGTAATATCCGAATTGATACAAGAAGACCTGGCTGGAAGGCAGTTGTTGTTCTGGTTTATGTCTTGGCTCTGCATGGGTTCGTGTCCCAGCTTTTAAATAATAGAATAATTGGTTCTAGGTAGAACATTTTCAGGGTCGTAGTTGCAGAGAATAAGATTTAAAATCAGCTTCACACATGGTAATGTACAGTTGCACCGTCACAGTAAATGATCATGTTTGATACTTTTTTTTTTCTCCATTCAAATTACATTTACGTCTCTGTTTGACTGAGGAAATGCTCGCACCCGAGAACTCATTTACTAGCAGCCTATTAATCAACCAATTGTTCTCTTGTTTGGCTACAAGTCATTTGTCTACACAGGAAATGAAATGACTTCATGATTTGTACCTACTCATTAGCAGGATTGTTCATTAAATTCCTCGACCTGATGTCATGGTAGATTTTTCTTCTTGCCAGCGCAAAAAACAAATGGCGGCTGACTTTTATTTATGAATGTAATAATATTTTACTATATTACTGTCACGTCATTCTTGGCTACACATTTTATTACACTTCCTTTGCATTGTTACAGGCGTTGCTTACATGACGAATGTAACAGACTCACCAAGGGTCATTTTTAATGCAGGAACGTTGTGTCATATTTCTCTATATTATTCAGACGTTTGAATTATCGCATTTCCACCCCATGAATCTCTGATGCAACCCAGGTGCATTTGAATAGAAGTCAAAACATGGAAAAAACTAATTAATTTACTCTTCGCAGAATGATGGATGATCCAAAACAAAACCACATTTAATGGTAAATAAATAAAACACCAGATTTTTTTGTTATTTTCAAGCTTGGCAGCCGCGGTTAGAGTTTGCCATTGCAATTCCCAACCCATACCCTCGGAAAACTGAAAGACATTGGAAAGCTCGACGCATGGTGAAGACGAAGAAGCAATCCAGTCCCGCGAAGGGAACAAAAAAAACACAACAAAGGTACCTGGAGTGCCGGCAGCTGTGCCGCTCTCTACCGTGTTGAAAGCAGTGCCGCACTTGACTACCAATCTACCACCCTTGGGAAGGGGTGTAGATTTTGAATGAGCCTGATATCCACTGAATGAGAAATAAATGCCTCTCTTAAGTACCTGTCAGCAACGCGAGCAGAGCAGCAGCTGTGTTACGCTTCACTCAAAGCTTTTTAAAGCATCTTTGGCTGAATACGAGGGGATGTAGAGGTTATTGAATAAGCTCGTAAAAAAAAAAAAAAAAAGAGTTAATGCTCACATAAATACACGACAGATTACATTTTCATTTGACATTTTAGACGTTCAGCTGACAGTCTAATCTAGAGGAATTTAAAGCGAGCGGAGGAGAAAGAATTGCAACATCAACTCACAAACGCAACCAAACACCAGGACGTAATGATGATTGGTTGACTTTAAAATACACGTAGACAGGATACACACGGCAGAGAAGGAATTAAGGTTGATGAATCATCAATAAAACTAAAATAATAATGACTGATAAAGACTTTCAATGTCAGCTAACGGATTTGGGCTTCTTGCATTGCTGTCAAGCTTTTTGCAATTGCATCCTCAGTCCTGCGTTATTCCATTTTAGTGTTCTTGCCCCTAGTGTATCTCAGTTCTGTATTTTCTGCTGTTGGACTTCTGCTTATGTGATTTTTCTCGGGTGATTGGATTAAGTTTGTTTTCTACCTTGACTCCTCGGCCACCTTTTGTTATTTTGTATTACTCCACCTTTCATATAAATCATTTACCTTTTGTTCATTCTACCTTCACTTTGGGCAATTGGGTTCACATTTCTGAACTAAACCAGAACAAAAAGTCCACGTAAAGCATCATCGGGGATCAGCTTAAAGTGCAGGGCCACTGACCGAGCTGTTGCTTAATGAAATCTTCATTTTAACTGAAACTGTTCCGCCTAAGCCTGACCGAGACTTTTCTGTGCTGAAACCGAAACATTTTAAACAGTTTTATTTCTTATTGAACCGCTGTAACTGTGTCATTCTCTGGAGCCGTTTGATTTGTGTTTTGTCGTTTTAATTTGGATTTGTTGGCAGAAACGTGAAATACTTTGCCCTTCCGACAAAGACACAGCCATGTATTTTACTGCTTCAAAGAGAGCCCATAATAAGCAGGATGTCTGCCTTTTACCAATACGCTGTGACATTTACGGACTCATTGACCCCACGCTTCAAATCAAGTGCAAAAATTGAACTTGAACACGGAGACACGGAGGCGGGGAGAGCCGTGCTCGCTCCTTCACATTTAACAGGCTGTATGTTGTGTTGATATCACCTTGTTAGATGCAGGATTGCTCTCAAACAGAGCAATTTCTTTTGTAGGGATGCACGGTTGCATGCACGTGTACATGCAGTATAAATCCCTGCACTCATACGTGATGTGTGTGTATGTATCTCTTCTTTCTTTGTGTTTATCGCCGGGTGCACAGGCCAAAAACAATAATAATTGCAAAAACATGGTGGTATTAAATCATGAATTTACTGCTGACAGAATGACAAAGAATACAGTTTAATCACAAGTCATCATCTTTGCACCAAGTTTGTATTTTTGTTGCTGTTATTGGCATTAAAATTTCATCGTACCTGTCCTGCCCTCTCCTCTAATCCTCTTTTCACCACAGCTCTGTTCTCCATTCTTCCCTCCTTCTTTCTCTCTCTTAATATTTTACATACATCTCCTGACCTCCTCCTCCTCCTCCTCCTCCTCCTCTGTCTTATTAGTATTCATGGCAGGGTGGCCTATCTATCCCAATGAAATGCTGTTGCATTTAGAAAATGTTGCAGTGCCTCTGCCGTCACATTCCCAGCTAATTTTGGATAATCATGATGAAAAATCACCAAGGCTTCCCCCGGAGCCTCTGAGCCATAGCCTGGAGCTTCTCTCTGTGTGTGTGTGTGTAGGTGTGTAGGTGTTATCGGGTTTGCTGGGATTAAAGCAGAATGACAGATATTAAATGTGGGCTGCAACCTCACTTCACACTCCTCGTCATCGTATTTAAGACTGCAACTTAATCTACAAATTAAAAACGGTGTAAGACGGTGACTTTGCAGTCATCCCGGCATCTTGGCAGACCGATCCGATCCAACCAATGAGCACAGCTGGAGCTGAGGCGGGCTGAGTGACGGCTGGGTGCTCTAACAAGCCATCTGTAACAGCACCCACCTGTCAATCACCTGTCCATGCTGTTAATTCTGACTTAATATTAAGCCTTAATATAATTTGAACAGGTGAGTTCTATAAATTCCACCCTTAGTGCTGAGGCTGACTCATTTCTGCAGCCAGCCTCAAGTGGACGGTTGAGGAACTGCAGTTTTTGACACTTCCACATTGGCTAAAACCTCCAAATTCCCAGAAAAATACTGGTCCTCACATCTTGAGCTGCAGTTACTTAGGTGAAATGGTAATGAGAAATGTAAATGAGGGTACTGAGGATAACTGGTGCTCCAGTAGCAAGTCTATCTATCAGACTAAAAGGTTTGCTGTCTTTGTTGAGTGGCCCACTGCACACGTGCATTAGTGTGTCTCCTGCTGGCTCCTTAGACTTCACGTCTCCGGGACGGTTGTGAGGATAAAACCTTGTTGTTTTTTGGGCTACGTGAGACGTCTTCAGCTCTCGCAACACAACTGCGAGATAAATCCACGGCCTTTTCTTCTGCCACCAGTTGAACAAACTTGACTTTTTAACCTTGTGGTGGTAAGAATCTCAGAGAATTATAATCGCCTGATATTTTATCCACACACAAATTCAGTTTTGAGTAGTACAGCTCCCCAGTGTTGTTACTGACACTCACAGACCAACATATACTGTATATATATATTTGATTTCTGCTCCATTCACAGAGAAAGAGATATCACAGCTATTCAGAGATCTATGGCTTATTGTGCACAGTCAATCTTCACAGGGGTCAGTAGAAGTCAATGGGAAATAAACACACACACACACACACACACACACACACACACACCTGTTTTTTGTTGCAGGTTGTTGCTGACTAAGCCTCTGTGGTCTCTCTCTCTCTCTTTTTTGTTTATTGGCTTAACTGATGCTGACTTTGCATCTTGCAGCCACAAAAGAAATAATTGTATCGCAACATGTACAAAACTTCAGACCTCCGTGTCCATATTTTCTATTGAAGCTGTAAACTCATATCCATAAACACTAAACCTCTCCATCAATGCGAGTACGAGTCACGTATTATTTCGTGGGAGAAAGAAACGTTTTAAATTGAATCAGTCATCTTTTTTCAAACCAACAATCAGTCGGATAAATGATTAAAATTCACAGTCTGCAGCACATAATCACTTCATAAACAGGGTCAGCAGATGAAGCGTGGGTTGTATTGTTATCAGTGCCATATTTTGGTTATAATATGGATTATTCAGAACGGGCTGATCACAACAGTCAGTCTTTTTCATCATCATCCAATGTGACCTTCACCTCTCCGTCTATTTCATCAGCTTTTCTATAAGCCCTCAGAGAAAGACAGACCTGCAGCATTTTACACTTTGACTGTGCGATAATGTTCTTTCAGTTCATTAAATATCGATTTGCCACATTAAAATACACATTTGGATTATTTCTTATATGGATGTCAGAGGTTTGCACTTGATTTTTGATGCATCACAAAACAAAAATATCAACAGGAGTTCCTGAGATCTGACACTGCATCTACTTTATGATGTCAGGAGACCAGTTTGATGAATTATTGAAGATGTTTCTGCCCACAGGAACATTTTTATTCTTTTTCAAAAAAATCAAAAACAAATGCTCACATCTCTCCTCCAGCTGATCTTCATTCATATATACAGAAGTCACATCTTTCGAGCCTTTGATGGCTGCAAAGAAGGAAGAAAATCCAGTGTTCCAAAAGTATTTATGACAGAGGACAGCTTCAGGGCCGGAGTGTAAACATCAGGGATTAGACCTCAGGATTTATTTAATGTCAAACTAGAATAGCCGAGTCAGGATCCTCGGGGTCTACTTTAAAAATGTAATACATTACATAATACTAGTGACTTTCTTTTAGAGTAATGCATTACTGATTGCACTGATTTTGCATTATTTTCACCAAGTAACTACAAGAATACAGCTAGGAGTTATAAACCTGGAGGTTGGGGCTCCCTGGCAGCTCGCAGAGCGTGTGCCCTATGTACAAACTCCGAGGCCTTGCTGCAGTGACTCAGGTTTGACCCCAGTCTGTGGTCCTTCACTATGTGTCATCCTCTCCCTGCTTTCCTGTCTTCAGCTGTCCTGCTGCTCATTATAAATCTTCTCCAGGGTTCAGGCCTATTCATGCAGCGGTTACCTACTTTGCATTAAATTGCTTATATTAACAATGATGGACAGTGAAGTAAACCAATGCCAACTGTAGCTGCTGTTAGCTCATGTTTGTTAGGAACAGGAAGCCAACCAGAAGAGGAGGTTTTCAAGGCTGAGGTGCAGAACCAGAGAAGTTTTTCTGCAGTGGTAACTCTTCAAGTTACCATGAAGGCATTCGTGATCCACAGAGGATGAACCATACTGACTTTTCCTTCAGTGCAGTTAGTTTTAATTTATTCAGTAAAATATCTCAACATCTACCAGGTGGACTAGGACAAAACGTGGTTTATGGTTCCTACACAATATCTCTAAATGACTTTGGTGACCCTTCACTTTTCCTCTAGCACCACCAGGAGTTTGATATTTGTGGTTTTGATGAAATGTTACCAAATACCTGCAAAACTAATGACATTCCCATTGGCCTGTCTTGGCATGTTAACATGCTAAAGTACAACAATGAACATGGCAAATATTAAAAACTGCTAAACTGCCAGGAAAAAACAATGAAACGCCACTCAGAGTCAGAGTTCTTACAAATCCATCTATCCCGATTGGGACACTGCAAGCAATAGAGGACGGGGTTAAGATGTATTTGTATAAAGTGTTTATATTAGAATTGTGAATGTACAAGTATCAAAGTGCAGCAAAACAAAAGGTAGTTTTATTAAGTCATGTGTCATTTCCCCTCCTCTGCTTTGTTTATATATGTAAGCCTACGTTGCTGAGAGTTCAGTTGTGTGAACACTTGCCAAAGAAACGTCAGATTTTTATCCCAGTCAGCCATTAATTTATTTTTTGTTCCCATTTGCTGTCGTGCACCTTCAGAGGCCAGGAGTTGGAAATTAAAGCATGCTAATTCTAAGCAGTTTTGTAGTATATGGTGTGTTTGCACAGCTGTTCTCAGCTGGGACAACAAATAAAATCAAATAAAAATGGTGTTGTATACAGAGCGCTAAAACAGCATACGGCCAATTAAAATGAGGTTTCCAGACACGGAGTCTGTGTGTTTGTTTTCCTGCAACATTCATAAAGACGTCTAACAAACAGACCTTTTGTCAGTTAGACAGAACAGAGCAGTTATCTGGTGAAGACGTCTGGTGCATCAGGTGCAATCAGCGCTTTTATCCCTAACATGACAGACATCACTTGCACCAGTGCAGTTAACTGAACGCTGCATGACCGGCCAAGTGTGCAAAGCCTTGCCTCACATCGGTGTAGCTGCTGTCAACGGATGATGGATGATCTGTTCCTCGAGGCTGTGTTGAGTGAATTCTGTTTATTATTACCTCGTGTACGCCGAATGCACCAGGATGATACAGTATGTCGGGGATGTGCAAACCATATAAACAAATATCAGGAGCAGAAAACTGTGATGTTCCTGGAAGTTCAATTCATTTATCAGAAAAATCGAGATTTAGTTCAGATTGAAACATCGCACACGTAACACAATCTTCATGCATATATTGTATTATGAATAATACAGTACAATGTGAGCCCACCAGCATCAAACAGCCTCAGACAATGCCCACCCTGAAATACCAAGAAATGCGTGAATACATGAAAATAGATGAGGACAACAGGATTGTGCCTCCACATCAGTGGAAAGCTTTTCAATCTGAATGCACACACATAAACATAATTGCAGAAGCATGTGTAGGAGTGCGCAGACATATGATTTTTGAGCATGTGACTGCCTGCAGAAAAATAAAAAAAGAGACATTTGAATGGCTGAGTAATTCACGGGAGCTGCTACATGAACAGGAATGGCTGATGTAGCAGAAGTCCTCGAGGATAAAGCCGGGGATGAGGGCTGGAGATGTGCTGGTCTTTCCTGTTTCACTTCAGTTGGCACTGAAGTGAAGCAAAGAAGGAAGGGCGGGGGAAGCAACAGTGTTAGGGTATTAATCATAATAATAATAATAACAATAATCTTTATTTATAGGGCACTTTTCTAAACACACTTTGCAAAGTGCTTCACACAAGGCAACAGCTTTATTACAGAGAGATTAAATTTAAAGCAAGCAAAAGGGCAGCCAAGAAAGTTTTAAAGGCAACATTGTGTAACTTTTGTTTCATAAAACAACAGATTTTAAATGATTTTAACGCACAGCAACAATTATTTCACTGATTTTAGTGAAACTGGATCATATTTCATGGAGAAAGTTTATGTTTTTCCCTCTGATGTCCTCAACTCTTGGAGATTCACAGAGTTTCCTGATGGACAGTGAAGTTAAACTGCTGCCAACTGTAGCTGCTGTTAGCTCAGTTTGTTAGCGAGGCTGTGAGCTCAGAACACCGGGGAGAGTGTTAGTGAAGAGGAGGTTTTCTGAGGTGCAGAACCAGAGGAGAGCGGAGAGTTTCTTCGCAGTGAGTTACCATGAAATCTGGTACAGGCGTTCGTGATCCGCAGAGGATGAACCATACCTGTGATTCTCTGACTTCGGTGCATCCGGCAGGTCACAGAGTTGATTTGGACCTCCAGGTTTTCATAAAGAAAAAGAAGAAGAAGAGACTGGTGGTGGAACAGGAAAGCCGCCACACGCCTTGTTCTGCACCTAAACTTATTGAACGAGCAACCAAACACTCACCTGAGGAAAAATACACCGCTGATGTCAGTTTGCAGGTGAGGAGGCTGATTTGTTAAACATATAAACATCACTTCAGTCTGTTTAGATTTATTTTCTTTAATACGACAGCAAACAACACTGTCCGCCCACTGCATGTTTTTTACTCATTAAACTGTCAGTGTCAGACCATCAGCTGCTGAGGCCAAAAGGAGCATTTATGATGTTTCTACAAACAGATTTGTTTTCTTCCTTTTGATCGTACATGACATAAAAACACAATAACATTATATTTAACTGTGAAAAGGATGACTAAACATGACTTTTCATGCATTTAACAGTTCATAGAGGTTGCAGAAAATGTTTCAAACTTTCAGTCTGAATCCTGAATCTTTGACAGGTCTTAATGGGATTGGCCGACACCGTGCTCCTTCCCTAAACTACCTCCCTGTCATTTTACAACCCTGTCTTACATTCATGATGCGTGGGGCGGTGATTGGAAGCGATGTTGCATCGTTAGGTGTGAATGTGTGTGTCTGCTAATCGCCTAATAATTGGATGTGATGGCAGAACGTGGGCCGTGATGATGAATTACCGGCAGCCGGGCTGTGAGCACAGCAGGTAGGTAGCAAATGCTGCAGGTGCTGGGTTTGTGAGTGTGTGTGGTTTCCTGCTGGTGTTACGCACACACACACACACACATACATATACATGTAAATGCATACTGCAGTTAAAGGCATGGATAAAGAATTTGCATATGTGCCAGTTGCACATCTATAAGAAGACTTGCATACCAAATCCAGACATAATGCAACATGGAGGCGAACAACTGGAGCCTTAGGACACACACACAGTCACACACACAGACACTGGTAAGGCAATCACATGGGAAACCCAATGAAACAGAGCTTACAGAAGCAGCCCACCGTGCCGAGGAGATCTGCTTGCAGCTAGCTGTGCAGACTGCTGAAGGGAGCTTGCCTAATCTACTCTCTGCGTGAAGTGGCAGTCACACTGGTTCAGTCACTGTTTCAGGACTCAAAGGGAAAGAAAAAGGATTCTTGCAATTTTCCTTTTTGTTCTTTCGTCGTCTTTTTCATTTCATTGTCAGCGGTGATTCCTCTATAGCGAGATGTCATCCCGCAGAGGGGGGGTATTCGATGAAGCGGCGCTCTCCGCTTTGCTCAGATCTGGGAGGATTTACTTTGACTAAATCTTTCAATAACTTTTTAATCACATTTTTACCACCTGCATTTTTGGAAATGACTCGCTGAGGAAGCAAAAAAAGTCAAAGCAAGCAAAATATTTACAACTTGTATTATATATATATTTATATATATTCTAAAAAGTGGTGGGATGCTGCATAAAATGTGAGCAGAAATGATGTTTATGTTATTATGTTATGAGTATGTGTTCACGAAGGACCATGAAGTCGACCAGTTACAGCATGCCACATGTCTTACACAGGGTCAAGCATCTGTCTTAAGGTCACTGTTAAATCTGGGGACACTGACTTCTTCATCTTGAGGTACAGAGCAGCTGTATGCTTGTGTTTAGGAAAGTAGGCACTGTTCTGATCATTACTTTGGTAACTGAGGTCAGAGAATAGGACTGTGTCACTACCTCAGGTACATAGAAGCCTCTACAGGGTCAGATAACAACGTCTGACCACTAAGAGTAAACGTACTCCCCTTGTTTGTAGACTTAATGACCAGTTGGCAAATACCTTCGACTGTAGATGCATTGAGACATAGAGCAGTTGTGTCATGACAAGTGTATCGATAAATCTTCCATTCTCCTTGATCAAGCTTCAGTAAACCTTTCAGCATAAAACATCTTGGACTCCTGTGCACTTTCTCTCCACCGACTGAGCTGACTGACGAATAGAATTCTCCACAACACTGCATTCAGTTCAATACAGGTCGGAAAGGATTTGCAAACTGTCGCATTCTGTTTTCATTCATGTTTTACAGTGTCACCCACTCACAGAGGTTGGAACAGAGCTTCTAATGTTTCTAATTGAAATTCTATATTAACCCTATTTGGCCAAATGAAACCCTGGTGTCAGAATGAAGTGAGAAAATATGTTGATGAGATCAAACAAACTGAATCCCTTTGAATGACACTAATCTAAAGAAGATTAGGAACCTGAAGAATGGGACACCCCAAGGAGTCACAACATTGCGAGGTCTCATTAACGGGACTGGAAAACAGAAGAAACAGCAAGAAAATAGCATGAAATTATTTTAATAAGAAGTGAACAACAATAAGAATAACAAGAGAAAGACTTTGACCTCAAAGTAAGCGATTGGCTCAGAAATACGGACATGGTATTATAAGAATTTGTTTGGTTGCTGCGTTCTAAGTTTATAAAGGTTCAACTTTTTGCTGATTAGTACTGTGTCACTGAACTGTACCTCTTCACCAGCAGAGAGCAGATAGATCAATGAAAAACATACTGGGGCAACAACAAGTCTGATTATCTGGTCTGGGGAAATAAGTTACTCGGCCAGAGAAAAACCGAGAATGAATATTTCATCCAATGCTTGCTCAAAAAAATGAAATGTTGACTTTAATTAAATGTATTTTGTCAACAGGTTCCACATAATTGTGTTAAGTTATTTAAAAATTAAAGTTTAAATAACTTAAGTTATTTTTGTAATTTCCGTAATTTAATTAAAGTTTAATTATTAATCACAAGATGAGCAGTAGGTGGCGCCATTCTCCAGTTGGAAAAAGGTGAAGATGCAACAAACTGACATAATTTAAAAAGTGCCAATCGAATCACAACCAGTTAAAACAATGCAAAAAAACAAACAAACAGGATTTAAATATGAAGTTTCTGCTTGATCAAGGCAGAGATGAGGAGACTATCAGAGTGGAAACAGCAGATTACTTAAATTAAATGTTCGCAACATCGGATTTTATGGAAAGAAAGTGTTTCCACCTCTGATTATGTGCATTAACAAGAACCTAAAACAAGAAATGGGGAAGTTTTCCCAAACTTAGGCAGCAAATATGGCTGATGATGAGTCACAGTAGAACATTGGTTTGTTTTCTGATTTGAGCTGATCACAGCGCTTCATCAACTCGAGGTTCGGTTACAAGCTCTCTCTGGAGCTTTTCTAATTGTTTGAATGTCACATTTAAAGTCTTAAACAACAGTGAGTGCGCTGTTACCAATAACCTGTTGTGTTATTTATAAAAAATGAACTGATCTGTCTCAATGCTCCAAGAATGATTTCTGACATCATATTATTTCCTCAAATTCATGAAATTTCAGGAGACTAGTCTTAAATTAAATGTATATTTGATTCAGACCGCCGCAAAAAATTGATTATCTTCCCTGTTTGGTAAAAAGTAAATCCATATTTTAGGTTTTCTCTGTGAGTGTGTTCCCCTTGTTGCAGATGTGCTTGCTTGCTGTCATGGCCTACAAATGTAAAAAGATTCAGAACTAGCCCGAGGACAAGATTTGGGATACAGCACATTTTTTACCAATGACAGGAAAGCAGAGAGAAGATATCCCCAAAAGCCCAGACAAGACTCGATGTTCCACAACACTCTTGTTGGATTGTCAAGGACCCCTTAACTCCAGCCTGCTGTTCAGACTCAACAGCTTTGGAGAGCTACAGTTTTTACAGCTCATCTCTGGAGAGACACCTGTTCAGAACGTGCACTTCCAGCAAATTGGATGGACTTTTTCAGCCCTCGATACAGGAGTCATATTTCCATTCAAACATTTGTTTGTGTGCTTGGAAATGTAAGAAGCTGTTGGTGAAATATCACCATATAATTGTTGCTGAAGGCTGTTGTCGCTTGTATTTACAGAAAGATTTCAAAGGCAACGTTAATCTTCCTTAAACCCAAAATTGGCTTTCACACAGAATAAACCCAAATGTCAAAAAAAAAAAATGAAAATGTAAAAAAAACCCTGCTGTGTGTTAATCAGATATGAAATCAGTAGATCCCACATAAAGATGAAGATGATGTGTGTTCTGTCTTCGGTTTATGGGGATATTCTTGTAGGGGCTCAACCTGGATTACCAGGATTGATCCCATCCGTCCTTCAAGTACAAAGAGTTTTGTCTGTGACTGGTTTGATAGATATGGGTTTGAGAAGGTTGATAAAGATAAGTGTGGATTGATTCTGCTGATTGTGAATGTTGAATATCCTTAAAGCTTCACAGATGTTTTATTATATTAATAATGGATCGAATGACTGTGAGTAATGGGGAAAATGTCACTCGCAGTGCCAGACCTGTAAAGAATCGTCAACAAACTTCAGTTTCACCGTCGTCTGGAAAAACTGAACCAAAACATTAGAGTTGCAGACTGTAAAACCGAAGCGAAGGGTTTCACGGTGTGCAACTTTAATGTTTTGGTTCACTCTCTCATCAGCGACGTTTCCAGATGCCGTCTCCCGTTTTTCCAGCTTTGATAAACCCACCATGCACTACCTGCCCAGAATCATTATGCTCTTATTGCTTTATTCCTTTTTGCCCTTCATGACACTGCAGGTCCTCTTCTACAGAATCCACCATGTTAAACCACTGTGTTTAAGCAGTAGCCCGGAACGCTAGGAAGGAAAAGTTAAGACGAGGGGAATTAAGTGGAGAGCAAATATCAAAATCACATTAGCTGGTGGACAGAAACATGGCTTCAAATTAATGGAAATACCTCGTCATATCATAATAAGTAACAACTTGTTTGTGCTGCCCTCTAGTGGCCACAAAATCATTTATTTAGATGTCCTGCGAACCCTGACCCTGTTAATTACCCATTTTGTCACCTTTCCATGTTTTCTGTCAGTGTACTTACACTTGATGTAAATGTTTGTTAAAATATCTGGTACACTAGTTCTATGAGGTGGCACATGCATTTTGTTTCGGTTGTTTTGCTGCCCACAAGTGCCCATAACTGCTTATCCTTATCAGGGTCACGGGGGGCTGGAGCCAAGGGGCGGGGTACACCCTGAACAATTCACCAGTTCATCAAAGGGCTGACACACAGAGACAAACAACCATTCACACCTACAGGCAATTTAGAGTCACCAATTAGCCCATAAACCTGCGTGTCTTTGGACTGCCGGAGGAAGCAACCGTGAGAGGAAATTAAATGTATTTTTCAATGATTGCTATCACTTATTTTTGACTTTTAGCAGGAGTAGTAGTGCTGCAAAAGTTAACTAAAATGTAAATTTCCATATTTCAGTTCTGACTACTCGTAACTTGCATTTACTTTATATGTGCAACACGTTTTAAAAATTAGAAGAAAAAAAACAAGTAATAAATGAATAAATAGAAGAGCACTTGCTCTTGCATAATAATGCATAATAAATATTCAGTTTATGAGGGGAAACATGGGCATATAACACTAATGTGTACTATCTGTGATCAGGAACTTCATCGTATCAGAGATGCATCATTCACTCAGCAGTTAAATAAATGTCAATTTCTGCACCGTAATATTAACAATATGCAGTATATTGATAAATGATCTAAATCTTTAAAGCAAGCTGTGCTGATATTTTGTGGGATTTTATTCTGGATTCTATTTATATTATATACAAATCGAAATAATTAAATAAGCATAAATGTACATGCTGTGTTTCATGTTCCTTTCCTACAACTGGACAGATCGAAGTCCATTTAATTGTGTTTTCTTGTTCCTCGTTCAGGAAAACAGATATAGTGTCTTTACCTCTGCTTGCTTCTCTGGATATTAGGTCTCTGGAGGAGCATTATGTGAATAGGATCAGGTTGGGTCAGCGAATAGGATCAGGGGGAGCGGGCTTAACAAGGAGGAGAAGGTAGCAGTACTATAACACACGGGTGGAACGGAGAGAATACATGTTATCTCGTCACTTTTAGATTTAAAAGAACAAAACAAAGGATCAAAGAAGATCTGTGACACTGGCCAAAGTATTAATAGATGTTAATGTAATGTAATACCGGCTGCTGGTTATTTAGCCCCAGTAATGGTCCTTTTTCTTTCAGCCTCTTGCGAATACACGGCTGGAAATTAACATATTTTTCTCGCTCTTATTAAAGAATTTCAAAATAATTTGATTTCTGTCAGGGACAAGGGGAAGGGATTGCAGGGGAGCTACAAGTCTCAACCTAATTAGTGACCTCGTTCACTGAGGACATCTTGTCTTTTTCTTCTTCCTCTTCGTCTCACTTTCTATGCCGCTCCATTCGTGCCCCTCCACCCTCTATAAACCCCCTTCTTTTCTTCTCCTCTGGACTTTCTATTCTCTCACTTCTCTCCACTCTCCTGTTTCTCTCTTTTCTCTCTCTTCGCACAAATGAGTCCATTTTGCCCCGGGGATGAGACCACAGTGGTTAAATCAGATTCGGGCGAGGTTATATTTGGATTGTGGCAAGAGAGAGAGAGAGAGAGACAGAGACAGACAGAGTGAGAGAGAGAAGCATCAAACAGCTGGGTGATGACTGCATGGCCTATTTTACATCGGCAAATTGGCTGACAGCGGATTCCCTGGGCACATCGAACTGACAATATTAGTAATATTAGTTTAATAAAAATCTCAAACTCATTTGAAGCCGCCTCTCTAATTACCATTAACGCACACGGATAATAAAGCTGAACCATGGTGATGATATTTTCGGGGGAAAAAAGGAAAAAAGAAAACTGGACTGAAAATTAACACGAATTTAGAGAAGCTCTTAAACTCATCAACCCCTGTTGCTCAGACTTAAATGGAGACAAAGATCAGAGCAAATAATGCCCTATTTAAGTCAACAGCCAAATTAAACATGTATGAGTGTATGAGTGTTCATTTTGAAGAGGGTGGGTCGTCTCTTCAGTACGGAGAATATAAAACGTTTCTGTTTTCTCCATTTAAAGAAGACTTTCAGTGTCACCTGGAAACCACAACAACGCCCTGCCAACTTCCATGATTCATGCTTACATAATGACACGAGGAGTGTGTGGAGTCATTAAGAAAATAAATGTGGATGCCAAGTGTTAGAGTGAGGAGGGGGGGGACCATGGCGGACTTGGCAAAACTCAGACCGCACTTCTAAGCTGGATCTGAGACCACTTCTCTGGACCGAGACCAGATTCAACAGCAGTTCTAACCCCCCAGCAGATGGAACAGAAAGAACGGCCTTTATGTCTGGAAATAACTCTCCGATCTGAGTTTAAGTAAGGGTGTACACGTCTTTTTTAAATGTTTAAATAATGTTAGATAGTACAGGAGTTTATATCCCACAAATCATTTTGTTAATTAGCAATTTGGATGGAGCTGATTTTGAGCTGATCATCATCAGAGATGACCCATCCTCATATTTTCAGGAACTTATAATTATGCATGTATAAGTTTGAACAACTATACATATTTCATAAAGTTATTTTTCTTTCTCATTGTTCTATTAGGGTTAGGACAGGATGAGGCTGTTGAGCAAAGAGTGACGGCCCTGTCAATGGTAGTTAAAAATATAAATAATCAAATTAAACTTTTCATTTCAAAATTTCATTTAGTGTTCACAGAAATGCTGAGATAGAGACGTACTGTTTATTTACAGATTTTTTAAAGTAACTTAATATCAAGAAGGCCTGCTATGGTAGCTTTGGTAACCACTAGTGGGGGTCAGGACCCTAAAGTTCGGGAACCGGTGCACTCGGTAACCAGAAAAAAGACTTTAAATTATGTGGATGGATGCTGGATGAGTACCTCGGCATTTGATTGCTAACACATTAGTCACGTCAACAATATAACTTAACTTAAAAATTGCCCTGCTGTTGAAAGATACTATACACTTTAAATATTAGATAAAGAAAACACACCAACAATGCAAAAATGATCTATTGGTGTTACAGAACCTTTGATTTCCAGCTTTGAGTTGTTCGGTATATTACTTCTACTTCGACTGCCTTTGTATTACCTAAAATCACATCCGGATAGTCAAAGTCCACTACTTTTCTTTTGTAAAATATATAGCAGACTTTTCTTTCTTTGATCTACCACATAATCACCAGGTGTTCAAGTAGGTTACTCGCACAAAAGTTCTTTCTGGAGCTGCCGTCCCACGTCAACAATTCATCAATCATACAAGAACAGAGCAGAACAGACCAGGAGTCTCTACAGTAGACTCGAATTCAATGCAATAAAAATGACATCTTGTTGCTTTAGCTTTGAAGGCTAAGGCCACATCTAAAGCAGCTTATAAATTTAAAATCAAACGTACATTATGGATACAAAAGATTTCTCACTTTCTCTAAGTAGGTGCGAATATGAGTGAGAATTCTGAGTTTTATTACCCGCGACAGCTGACATCAATAGATTTAGTGCAGTATTTCATTTCTAAAATAACCTCCTAGGGAACATTGAATTTAAGATCTAATAGTGTAGGGGTATACAAAGGGGATTTTTTCCTTTGAGTGAGCTTTAACAGCGTGTTTACCCTCCACTACCTCACTACAAGTTTTACCAGCTTCACAACAAAGGATTATTTCTTTCTCCTCACCGAGAAAACCATGACACCACTGGGGGAAAGTGGTGTTTCTTTTGATACATACATTATCAACAGCTCCTCAGGTTGGAAAACAAATCCCAACTGAAAAAAAAAAGAGCCAACTTTGACGAAATGACGCAGGGAAAGAATGTCAGTTGTCAAAAGCGTTGCCACAAGAGACTCTCAGTCCAATATTGAGATGCCATACATTTCATCCAAGATTTAATTTTCTGCTTGAATCGCAGAGTGCAAAAGTAATCATGCGCACGTGCGTCATCATTTAGACAAGTTGTCATCCCGGAATTAGAATTTCAATATGGTAGCACACATCTGTCGTCCACAGATTAGACTTTCCATTTCTGTGGTTCTCATCCAGCGGGTGAAGTATAGGTGAAGTACATTATATAGCTGACAATGCTTTCACTCACAACTGTGTTTTCTTTCTCTCTCTGTTCACTGGCTATCTGTCAAAAACAGTACGGTCAGTGATGTATGGTTTAAAAATGTAATATATGATCCTATAGGATCAGATTTATTGATCCCACACCATGGAAATTCACTTGTTACATCAGCTCAACACAGACGTGACCACCTAATAATGCCTAATACTGTGTAGGTCACCCTTGTGCTGTGGTTTCTGGCACCAAGATGTTAGCAGCAGATCCTTTAAGACCTTTAAGTTGCAAGGTGGGACCTCCATGGATCAGACTTGTTTGTCCAGCACATCCCACAGATGCTCGATTGTATCAAGTCATTCAACCATCTCTGCTTTGTGGCAGGGCGTATTATCCTGCTGGGAGTACCGTTTCCATGAAAGGGTGTACTACATCTCCAACAGCAATGCTTAGGTAGGTGGTACGTGCTAAAGTAACACCCATATGAATGGAAGGACCCAAGGTTCCCCAGCCGAACATTGCCCAAAGCATCACACTGCCTTCGCCAGGCCATGTGTTCCCCAGGTAAGCGACATACATGCACCAGTCCATTGTCTCACGTTGCTCCGTAGTCCAGTTCTGATGCTCACGTGCCCATTGTTGATGCACTGAAATAATTGCACAGATTATTGAATACACACATGGTGTGTATATTAATTATGTATTCACTGGCAAGGAGCATGCCTCAACAGTATTTAATTTAAAGGTTTAATGGAAATTACAACAGGTGAATGTAGGAGGCGGCGTAGGTAAATGGAAGTAGATATGGAGAGGGATGTCATTGGTTTGGCTGGTGTGGGAGAACGTGCTCCAGACGATACTAGAATGAGATGTGGGAGAGGTTTGAATAGGAATAAAAGTAAAATATTGTTATTGTGAATCCTTTTGGCCGCCATAATCATGTCAGGAAAACCTGATATTGTCACAGCCCTGATAGGAAGATATAATAAAGACGTAAAATACACAAATATATGATATATATATAAAAGATAGTTGCGCAGTATAAAAATGGATGCATATAAATGATGTGCAATGTGTATTACAAATAAGGTAATATATATGTATATTGTGTAAATGCAATAAATACATTTATGCATTCAAATCACACAAAGAAGAGGAATTATTCAGTTTGAAAACAGGAGCACACACTCATCAGTATCTATAATAGCACAGAACAAGTCCAAGATTGATTTTTTTTGCCTCCTCTCTTTGATAAAACTCTAGTATTAGCTGTGTCTAATTCCAATCTCTATTTAAGAATAAATTGCCTGTTTCATGCGCATAACTGACTGGTTCCTCAAACCACTATTAGTCACCGACAGAGACAATTGAAATGATTGCCATTTATCTCCCCAATCCTCACACAGACTAACAAAGATCATGGATCTCATCAGTGGAGAGTATGTGTGCATTCATGCATGTGTATGAATAATAATAAGCACCCTGCACACAATAATAGATGAGGTTTTCAATAGTGGTCAACTGTGTATTGTGAGGAGGGTCGCTGGCTAGACCTCTGCATAAGTAAGTCCCATGTTTTTTCTTGTAATTGTGCATAAGCAATGTATTGCACATGCACGAGTTCTATGAGTCTCGGTGATAAATAATATAACAGCAACAACGTTTCTGCTGTAGATTAAGGTTTAGTGGCTCCTTTTTCAACATCACCTGCATGGTAATTGGTTTTTGCTGAAGCCACCCACTCATTCTTTTACAACTCGTGAAGGCCGGGCAGAAAAGCACATGACACAGTCATAAGGTAAGCCGATGAGGAATGTCACGACTCGGGGGAAACACCAAAGACCAAAATAACAGTCTCTACTCACTCCTCTGTCTTGTTCATACCTAAAAATGAAATAGTAATAAATGAAGATGTCTTATTGTGTTGACTAAAACCACCAAATAAACATGAGAATGTTTTTATTGTTGAAAGTGAAACTTGGACAGTGGTAACCATGGATATACAAGAGGATCAGTTTAGCATATTTAAAAGTGAGGATAGGACAGTGAGGGAAACTGATTTTAGTTACATGACGAATAACCCAGCACCAGGTTTGAATCCAAATAATGCCAGAGGAGATTCATCTGAATGACATTATTGACATATTGATAGACGTTTGGCCACTAGGGGGCAGAAAAACATGGACACAGGCAGTTAAAACAAGTTTCTTCTTAATGAATGTGAACTCTATGAAGCAAACTGAGTTTTACTAAAGTCTCTTTAGGATGTTTTTGTTGTTTTTCCACCCCGACATGACAGAATAGATGCTGTGTCGTTAAACTATTGAACACCATACACCTGATACAAGGTAAAGTCGGTCTTCGCTACTACATCTCCGCACCTCACCAAATGTCATTAAAAGGTCAAAACTAAGCTGATTAGTACTTTAAGTTGAGTTGTCACAATCATTCTTGCAACATGGCAAATTTCAGCCACCAAGGGTGGATGTCAAATGGTGGAGTTACTTCTGTGGATGAAACTGACTGAAAAATTCATAAAAATAAGAACTGTTACAACCTCAGGCAGCTCCCAGTATTCATTACGTTGCCTTCTCTGTCTCCCCTTTCATACACTAACTCTCCTGTAATTTCAGATCGAGCCACTCCCTCCTGCCATGCAGTAATCCCCTTTCCCGTCAATCCCTTCACATGACTATCTTTGCCCACTCGCTCACCTGTTCCCCATTCTCCCTACTCTGAGTGTATACTGTAATACAGTATTCTGACCCATTTCCATTGTGTGTTTGCCAGATAGTCTAGTTTGTACCTGCACTAGTTTTTCAGCCTTTGTTCTGCTTGATCCACAGATTGATGACCCTCTGGCTAACTCTTGTCTGAATCAGTTTGTTTGTTTGTGAGGTTGTGTTTATATAATGCATGAAAGCATACTGTAGATGCATGCATAAGGCAGCTATTGCAAATTCAGGTAAACGTGAACTTTAATCTTAACCTGTCTGCCTGTTTTCTAAACCGTTCCAAGGACACTGTAGGTTTTTAACAAACGTGAGTAAATAGTGGGGACTTTTTTCAGCCATGGATTTGAAAGTAAGCATATGTGACTGCAATGCCCATGTTTATTGCATCTAGAAGCAGCACTGTTGGTTGGTCCACCCCTTTGGTCTAGACTGAAATATCTCAAAACAATGTGGCTGACACCTTTTCACCTCTTCATTGAGGCAGGAATGCAAGAACACATTCCTCCACAGCTGGTTTACTACTCTGATTCATGTCTTAGACTATAGAACTGGATATCAGACACCTACCTGGCACCTATCCAGTCCAACAAAAATGCTACCCCCTGGGTTAAGATCCTGGTTATGTGGCACACTGAAGGCCATAGACATTTTCACAGAACTTTCCTTGGCTTGAGGAAAGTTTTACAAATATGAAACTTTGGTTATGGTTAAAAAATCACAATAGAAAGAGATACCATCACTGGGTAAAATTAGCAGTATCATCAAGCTGCAACCTCCGTGGCTGTGAAGTTACGTTACATTTTTATGGTGGCTTTTAATCTTGCATCAAATAGTGAACTGCATTGCAGAATGTATGCAGACTTGGATGCATGTACAAATCCCCAGCAGTAAATATTGTGCTAGTACTAGTATTGGACTACAAGACGCAAAACAGTTGCAAGCCTTTAATTAGAGTTCTGTAAAGCTTTTGATGGGATAGTTAGGTCCTAGAGATGTGGTGACAACAGCTGCACAGAGGGGCCCAATCTGATTTTTTTTGTCATGGGGCCAAAATTCCTAAGTATCGGTATCGGCAATACTGGGCCGTATTTACTTGGTATTGGATTGATACCAAAATATGCAGTATTGCACAACACTAGTAGACATAAAGAAGAAGAAGAAGAAGATATACTTCCCTCGAGGGGGAAATTCTTTTTTCACTCATTTTATACATGCATTTTAACATAGACACACACACACATGCAGTACAAGGGCTTATAGACATGCAATGTGGAGAGAGATGGTGGAGTGATGGGCAGCCCCCCTGAGGAGCACCCAGGGAGGAGTTGGGGGGGGATTGCTCAAGGGCACCTCAGCAGTGCCCAGGAGGTTAGATTAGATTAGATTAGATTATACTTTATTTATCCCACAACGGGGAAATTCACTTGTTACAGCAGCAGAAAGTGTAATATACACTACAGAAATAGAATCAAATAAAGGGGCAAACAACAACAACAACAACAACAACAACAAGTGTACAGATGTTCAAAACTAAGGTAGAAAATACTAAGGTAGAAAATCTCAAAGTAGTGGAACTGAGTTACTAGTGATGTGTCGGTCGCGAACGATCCGGTTCTAAGAGCCGGCTCTTTGAAGTGAACAACGGGAGCCGGCTCCTCGTGAGACGATTTAAGGAGCCATTTATTCCATTATTTTGGTTGATAAATTAATTAAATAGTTAGTACGTTTTATTTATATAGCATGTTTTTACACCGAATGCACTGACCAAAGTGCTTCACAATGTCAAAAATAAAATAAAATATAATAACATTTAAAAATATAAAATAATAATAACAGCAATAATAATAAAAATTAATTAATAAAACCAATTAATAAAATGTGAGGAGCCGTTTGGGAGCCGAAAGAGCCGGCTCCTTATAGTATGCAGAACCAAAAAAAACGGCTCTCCAAAAAGAGCCGAAATTCCCATCACTATGAGTTACTAACGTAATTACTTTTTGGCAGAAGTAATTTGTAACTTTAACTAATTACTTTTTAAAAGGTCAGCAGTTATAAATTCCTGGGGGTGAGCATGGCAGAGGACCTGTCCTGGGACAGTCACATTGCCTCAGCAGTCAGGAAGGCTCAACAGCGTCTCTTTTTCCTAAGGAAGTTAAAGAGCTACTACATCTCCAGACCACTGCTAGTGAACTTTTACAAC
The DNA here is from genome assembly GCF_000972845.2 of Larimichthys crocea. NCBI lineage: Eukaryota > Metazoa > Chordata > Actinopteri > Sciaenidae > Larimichthys > Larimichthys crocea. The sequence goes on from NC_040021.1 coordinate 22,428,140, forward strand.
AGTGCCATCAGCAGCGTTCTGGTGTATGGGTTCCTGGCGTGGTTTTCAAGCTCCTCCAAAGCAGACCAGCAGGCACTCCAGCGTGTGGTAAAAAACAGCAGGGAAAATCACTGGGATGTCTCTCCCAGAGATCAGTACCATCTACACCACACACTGTCTACGAAGAGTACAAAAAATCCTGCATGACTGCCACCATCCTGCCAATCATCTGTTCAAACTGTTGCCCTCAGGTAGAAGATACAGGTCCATTCAGACCCGGACTAAAAGGCTGGCC